>NW_027513763.1:0-141341 GCF_048772815.1 Callospermophilus lateralis
TTTCCGAAATACCAGCAAATATTTTTTCACCCAATCTTGATGATACTTGGTGGTCATGATCAGTACACAAATCCCACTTGGCTCACCAAATTTTGTTCTTCTAGGTTGAAGCGTTCATCTACAGTAGCAATTTTTATATTTAGGGTTCCCTCTGTTCTCTCCTATATAGAAATATGAATTTGGAACTCTAAATCCAACATGGTTTGTAGTAGCTCTTTGAAACTTGACAAAATGAAGGAGTTCTCAGTTTTGTCGCTATGGTTTGTTTCCTCTTCAAGTAGCCCCAGGCACAGACTGTGGAAAAGCACTTACATTGAGAGGGGTTCCCAAGCTTCTAAGAAATAACGAGTTTCCGAAATACCAGCGAATATTTTTTCACCCAATCTTGATGATACTTGTTGCTAATGATCAGTACACAAATCCCACTTGGCTCACCAAATTTTGTTTTTCTAGGTTGAAGCGTTCGTCTACAGTAGCAGTTTTTATATTTAGTTTTCCCTCTGTTCTCTCCTATATAGAAAGATGAATTTGGAACTCTAAATCCAACATGGTTTGTAGGAGCTCTTTGAAACTTGACAAAATAAAGGAGTTCTAAGTTTTGTCGCTATGGTTTGTTTCCTCTTCAAGTAGCCCCAGGCACAGACTGTGGAAATCACTTTCATTGAGATGGGTAGCCAAGCTTCTAAGAAATAACGAGTTTCCGAAATACCAGCAAATATTTTTTCACCCAATCTTGATGATACTTGGTGGTAATAATCAGTACACAAATCCCACTTGGCTCACCAAATTTTGTCTTCTAGGTTGAAGCGTTCGTCTACAGTAGCAGTTTTTATATTTAGGTTTCACTCTGTTCTCTCATATATAGATAGATGAATTTGGAACTCTAAATCCAACATGGTTTGTAGTAGCTCTTTGAAACTTGACAAAATAAAGGAATTCTCAGTTTTATCTCTATGGTTTGTTTCCTCTTTAAGTAGCCCTAGGCAGAGACTCGGGAAAAGCACTTTCATTGAAAGGGGTTGCGAAGCTTCCAAGAAATAACGAGTTTCCGAAATACCAGCAAATATTTTTTCACACAATCTTGTTGATACTTGGTGGTAATGATCAGTACACAAATCCCACTTGGCTCACCAAATTTTGTTCTTCTAGGTTGAAGCGTACGTCTACAATAGCAGTTTTTATATTTAGGTTTCCCTCTGTTCTCTCCTATATAGATAGATGAATTTGGAACTCTAAATCCAGCATGGATTGTAGTAGCTCTTTGAAACTTGACAAAATAAAGGAGGTCTCAGATTTTCTCAATGGTTTGTTTCCTCTTCAAGTAGCCCTAGGCACAGACTGTGGAAAAGCACTTTCATTGAGAGGGGTTGCCAAGCTTCTAAGAAATAACGAGTTTCCGAAATACCAGCAAATATTTTTTCACCCAATCTTGATGATACTTGGTGGTAATGATCAGTACACAAATCCCACTTGGCTTACAAAATTTTGTTCTTCTAGGTTGAAGCATTCGTCTACAGTAGCAGTTTTTATATTTAGGTTTCCCTCTGTTCTCTCCTATATAGATAGATGAATTTGGAACTCTAAATCCAACATGGTTTGTAGTAGCTCTTTGAAACTTGACAAAATAAAGGAGTTCTCAGATTTGTCTCTATGGTTTGTTTCCTCTTCAAGTAGCCCTAGGCACAGACTGTGGAAAAGCACTTTCATTGAGAGGGGTTGCCAAGCTTCTAAGAAATAACGAGTTTTCGAAATACCAGTAAATATTTTTTCACCCAATCTTGATGATACTTGGTGGTAATGATCAGTACACAAATCCCACTTGGCTCACCAAATTTTGTTCTTCTAGGTTGAAGCGTTCGTCTACAGTAGCAGTTTTTATATTTAGGTTTCCCTCTGTTCTCTTCTATATAGATAGATGAATTTGGAACTCTAAATCCAACATGGTTTGTAGTAGCTCTTTGAAACTTGGCAAAATAAAGGAGTTCTCAGTTTTGTCTCTATGGTTTGTTTCCTTTTAAAGTAGCCCTAGGCACAGACTGTGGAAAGCACTTTCATTGAGATGGGTTGTCAAGCTTCTAAGAAATAACGAGTTTCCGAAATACCAGCAAATATTTTTTCACCCAATCTTGATGATACTTGGTGGTAATGATCAGTACACAAATCCCACTTGGCTCACCAAATTTTGTTCTTCTAGGTTGAAGCGTTCGTCTACAGTAGCAGTTTTTATATTTAGATTTCTCTCTGTTCTCTCCTATATAGATAGATGAATTTGGAACTCTAAATCCAACATGGTTTGCAGTAGCTCTTTGAAACTTGACAAAATAAAGGAGTTCTCAGATTTGTCTCTATGGTTTGTTTCCTCATCAAGTAGCCCTAGGCACAGACTGTGGAAATAGCACTTTCATTGAGAGGGGTTCCCAAGCTTCTAAGAAATAACAAGTTTCCGAAATACCAGCAAATATTTTTTCACCCAATCTTGATGACACTTGGTGGTCATGATCAGTACACAAATCCCACTTGGCTCACCAAATTTTGTTCGTCTAGGTTGAAGCGTTCATCTACAGTAGCAGTTTTTATATTTAGGGTTCCCTCTGTTCTCTCCTATATAGAAATATGAATTTGGAACTCTAAATCCAACATGGTTTGTAGTAGCTCTTTGAAACTTGACAAAATGAAGGAGTTCTCAGTTTTGTCGCTATGGTTTGTTTCCTCTTCAAGTAGCCCCAGGCACAGACTGTGGAAAAGCACTTACATTGAGAGGGGTTCCCAAGCTTCTAAGAAATAACGAGTTTCCGAAATACCAGCGGATATTTTTTCACCCAATCTTGATGATACTTGTTGCTAATGATCAGTACACAAATCCCACTTGGCTCACCAAATTTTGTTTTTCTAGGTTGAAGCGTTCGTCTACAGTAGCAGTTTTTATATTTAGTTTTCCCTCTGTTCTCTCCTATATAGAAAGATGAATTTGGAACTCTAAATCCAACATGGTTTGTAGGAGCTCTTTGAAACTTGACAAAATAAAGGAGTTCTAAGTTTTGTCGCTATGGTTTGTTTCCTCTTCAAGTAGCCCCAGGCACAGACTGTGGAAAGCACTTTCATTGAGATGGGTAGCCAAGCTTCTAAGAAATAACGAGTTTCCGAAATACCAGCAAATATTTTTTCACCCAATCTTGATGATACTTGGTGGTAATAATCAGTACACAAATCCCACTTGGCTCACCAAATTTTGTCTTCTAGGTTGAAGCGTTCGTCTACAGTAGCAGTTTTTATATTTAGGTTTCACTCTGTTCTCTCATATATAGATAGATGAATTTGGAACTCTAAATCCAACATGGTTTGTAGTAGCTCTTTGAAACTTGACAAAATAAAGGAATTCTCAGTTTTATCTCTATGGTTTGTTTCCTCTTTAAGTAGCCCTAGGCAGAGACTCGGGAAAAGCACTTTCATTGAAAGGGGTTGCGAAGCTTCCAAGAAATAACGAGTTTCCGAAATACCAGCAAATATTTTTTCACACAATCTTGTTGATACTTGGTGGTAATGATCAGTACACAAATCCCACTTGACTCACCAAATTTTGTTCTTCTAGGTTGAAGCGTTCGTCTACAATAGCAGTTTTTATATTTAGGTTTCTCTCTGTTCTCTCCTATATAGATAGATGAATTTGGAACTCTAAATCCAGCATGGATTGTAGTAGCTCTTTGAAACTTGACAAAATAAAGGAGGTCTCAGATTTTCTCAATGGTTTGTTTCCTCTTCAAGTAGCCCTAGGCACAGACTGTGGAAAAGCACTTTCATTGAGAGGGGTTGCCAAGCTTCTAAGAAATAACGAGTTTCCGAAATACCAGCAAATATTTTTTCACCCAATCTTGATGATACTTGGTGGTAATGATCAGTACACAAATCCCACTTGGCTTACAAAATTTTGTTCTTCTAGGTTGAAGCATTCGTCTACAGTAGCAGTTTTTATATTTAGGTTTCCCTCTGTTCTCTCCTATATAGATAGATGAATTTGGAACTCTAAATCCAACATGGTTTGTAGTAGCTCTTTGAAACTTGACAAAATAAAGGAGTTCTCAGATTTGTCTCTATGGTTTGTTTCCTCTTCAAGTAGCCCTAGGCACAGACTGTGGAAAAGCACTTTCATTGAGAGGGTTGCCAAGCTTCTAAGAAATAACGAGTTTCCGAAATACCAGTAAATATTTTTTCACCCAATCTTGATGATACTTGGTGGTAATGATCAGTACACAAATCCCACTTGGCTCACCAAATTTTGTTCTTCTAGGTTGAAGCGTTCGTCTACAGTAGCAGTTTTTATATTTAGGTTTCCCTCTGTTCTCTTCTATATAGATAGATGAATTTGGAACTCTAAATCCAACATGGTTTGTAGTAGCTCTTTGAAACTTGGCAAAATAAAGGAGTTCTCAGTTTTGTCTCTATGGTTTGTTTCCTTTTAAAGTAGCCCTAGGCACAGACTGTGGAAAGCACTTTCATTGAGATGGGTTGTCAAGCTTCTAAGAAATAACGAGTTTCCGAAATACCAGCAAATATTTTTTCACCCAATCTTGATGATACTTGGTGGTAATGATCAGTACACAAATCCCACTTGGCTCACCAAATTTTGTTCTTCTAGGTTGAAGCGTTCGTCTACAGTAGCAGTTTATATATTTAGATTTCTCTCTGTTCTCTCCTATATAGATAGATGAATTTGGAACTCTAAATCCAACATGGTTTGCAGTAGCTCTTTGAAACTTGACAAAATAAAGGAGTTCTCAGATTTGTCTCTATGGTTTGTTTCCTCATCAAGTAGCCCTAGGCACAGACTGTGGAAATAGCACTTTCATTGAGAGGGGTTCCCAAGCTTCTAAGAAATAACAAGTTTCCGAAATACCAGCAAATATTTTTTCACCCAATCTTGATGACACTTGGTGGTCATGATCAGTACACAAATCCCACTTGGCTCACCAAATTTTGTTCGTCTAGGTTGAAGCGTTCATCTACAGTAGCAGTTTTTATATTTAGGGTTCCCTCTGTTCTCTCCTATATAGAAAGATGAATTTGGAACTCTAAATCCAACATGGTTTGTAGTAGCTCTTTGAAACTTGACAAAATAAAGGAGTTCTCAGTTTTGTCGCTATGGTTTGTTTCCTCTTCAAGTAGCCCAGGCACAGACTGTGGAAAGCACTTTCATTGAGATGGGTTGCCAAGCTTCTAAGAAATAACGAGTTTCCGAAATACCAGCAAATATTTTTTCACCCAATCTTGATGATACTTGGTGGTAATGATCAGTACACAAATCCCACTTGGCTCACCAAATTTTGTTCTTCTAGGTTGAAGCGTTCGTCTACAGTAGCAGTTTTTATATTTAGGTTTCACTCTGTTCTCTCATATATAGATAGATGAATTTGGAACTCTAAATCCAACATGGTTTGTAGTAGCTCTTTGAAACTTGACAAAATAAAGGAGTTCTCAGTTTTGTCTCTATGGTTTGTTTCCTCTTTAAGTAGCCCTAGGCAGAGACTCGGGAATAGCACTTTCATTGAAAGGGGTTGCCAAGCTTCCAAGAAATAACGAGTTTCCGAATTACCAGCAAATATTTTTTCACACAATGTTGTTGATACTTGGTGGTAATGATCAGTACACAAATCCCACTTGGCTCACCAAATTTTGTTCTTCTAGGTTGAAGCGTTCGTCTACAATAGCAGTTTTTATATTTAGGTTTCTCTCTGTTCTCTCCTATATAGAAAGATGAATTTGGAACTCTAAATCCAACATGGTTTGTAGTAGCTCTTTGAAACTTGACAATATAAAGGAGGTCTCAGATTTTTCTCTATGGTTTGTTTCCTCTTCAAGTAGCCCTAGGCACAGACTGTGGAAAAGCACTTTCATTGAGAGGGGTTGCCAAGCTTCTAAGAAATAACGAATTTCCGAAATACCAGCAAATATTTTTTCACCCAATCTTGATGATACTTCGTGGTAATGATCAGTACACAAATCCCACTTGGCTCACCAAATTTTGTTCTTCTAGGTTGAAGCGTTCGTCTACAGTAGCAGTTTTTATATTTAGGTTTCCCTCTGTTCTCTCCTATATAGATAGATGAATTTGGAACTCTAAATCCAAAATGGTTTGTAGTAGCTCTGTGAAACTTGACAAAATAAAGGAGTTCTCAGTTTTGTCTCTATGGTTTGTTTCCTCTTAAAGAAGCCCTAGGCACAGACTGTGGAGAGCACTTTCATTGAGATGGGTTGCCAAGCTTCTAAGAAATAACCAGTTTCCGAAATACCAGCAAATATTTTTTCACACAATCTTGTTGATACTTGGTGGTAATGATCAGTATACAAATCCCACTTGGCTCACCAAATTTTGGTCTTCTAGGTTGAAGCGTTCGTCTACAGTAGCAGTTTTTATATTTAGGTTTCTCTCTGTTCTCTCCTATATAGATAGATGAATTTGGAACTCTAAATCCAACATGGTTTGTAGTACCTCTTTGAAACTTGACAAAATAAAGGAGTTCTAAGATTTGTCTCTATGGTTTGTTTCCTCTTCAAGTAGCCCTAGGCACAGACTGTGGAAAAGCACTTTCATTGAGAGGGGTTGCCAAGCTTCTAAGAAATAACGAGTTTCTGAAATACCAGCAAATATTTTTTCACCCAATCTTGATGATACTTGGTGGTAATAATCAGTACACAAATCCCAATTGGCTCACCAAATTTTGTTCTTCTAGGTTGAAGCGTTCGTCTACAGTAGCAGTTTTTATATTTAGGTTTCCCTCTGTTCTCTCCTATATAGATAGATGAATTTGGAACTCTAAATCCAACATGGATTGTAGTAGCTCTTTGAAACTTGACAAAATAAAGGAGTTCTCAGTTTTGTCTCTATGGTTTGTTTCCTCTTCAAGTAGCCCTAGACACAGACTGTGGAAAAGCACTTTCATTGAGAGGGGTTCCCAAGCTTCTAAGAAATAACGAGTTTCCGAAATACCAGCAAATATTTTTTCACCCAATCTTGATGATACTTGGTGGTAATGATCAGTACACAAATCCCACTTGGCTCACCAAATTTTGTTCTTCTAGGTTGAAGCGTTCGTCTACAGTAGCAGTTTTTATATTTAGGTTTCCCTCTGTTCTCTCCTATATAGATAGATGAATTTGGAACTCTAAATCCAACATGGTTTGTAGTAGCTCTTTGAAACTTGACAAAATAAAGGAGTTCTCTGTTTTGTCTCTATGGTTTGTTTCCTCTTAAAGTAGCCCTAGGCACAGACTGTGGAAAGCACTTTCATTGAGATGGGTTGCCAAGCTTCTAAGAAATAACGAGTTTTCGAAATACCAGCAAATATTTTTTCACACAATCTTGTTGATACTTGGTGGTAATGATCAGTACACAAATCCCACTTGGCTCACCAAATTTTGGTCTTCTAGTTTGAAGCGTTCGTCTACAGTAGCAGTTTTTATATTTAGATTTCTCTCTGTTCTCTCCTATATAGATAGATGATTTTGGAACTCTAAATCCAACATGGTTTGCAGTAGCTCTTTGAAACTTGACAAAATAAAGGAGTTCTCAGATTTGTCTCTATGGTTTGTTTCCTCATCAAGTAGCCCTAGGCACAGACTGGGGAAAAGCACTTTCATTGAGAGGGGTTCCCAAGCTTCTAAGAAATAACGAGTTTCCGAAATACCAGCAAATATTTTTTCACCCAATCTTGATGATACTTGGTGGTCATGATCAGTACACAAATCCCACTTGGCTCACCAAATTTTGTTCTTCTAGGTTGAAGCGTTCATCTACAGTAGCAATTTTTATATTTAGGGTTCCCTCTGTTCTCTCCTATATAGAAATATGAATTTGGAACTCTAAATCCAACATGGTTTGTAGTAGCTCTTTGAAACTTGACAAAATGAAGGAGTTCTCAGTTTTGTCGCTATGGTTTGTTTCCTCTTCAAGTAGCCCCAGGCACAGACTGTGGAAAAGCACTTACATTGAGCGGGGTTCCCAAGCTTCTAAGAAATAACGAGTTTCCGAAATACCAGCGAATATTTTTTCACCCAATCTTGATGATACTTGTTGCTAATGATCAGTACACAAATCCCACTTGGCTCACCAAATTTTGTTTTTCTAGGTTGAAGCGTTCGTCTACAGTAGCAGTTTTTATATTTAGTTTTCCCTCTGTTCTCTCCTATATAGAAAGATGAATTTGGAACTCTAAATCCAACATGGTTTGTAGTAGCTCTTTGAAACTTGACAAAATAAAGGAATTCTCAGTTTTATCTCTATGGTTTGTTTCCTCTTTAAGTAGCCCTAGGCAGAGACTCGGGAAAAGCACTTTCATTGAAAGGGGTTGCGAAGCTTCCAAGAAATAACGAGTTTCCGAAATACCAGCAAATATTTTTTCACCCAATCTTGTTGATACTTGGTGGTAATGATCAGTACACAAATCCCACTTGGCTCACCAAATTTTGTTCTTCTAGGTTGAAGCGTTCGTCTACAATAGCAGTTTTTATATTTAGGTTTCTCTCTGTTCTCTCCTATATAGATAGATGAATTTGGAACTCTAAATCCAGCATGGATTGTAGTAGCTCTTTGAAACTTGACAAAATAAAGGAGGTCTCAGATTTTCTCAATGGTTTGTTTCCTCTTCAAGTAGCCCTAGGCACAGACTGTGGAAAAGCACTTTCATTGAGAGGGGTTGCCAAGCTTCTAAGAAATAACGAGTTTCCGAAATACCAGCAAATATTTTTTCACCCAATCTTGATGATACTTGGTGGTAATGATCAGTACACAAATCCCACTTGGCTTACAAAATTTTGTTCTTCTAGGTTGAAGCATTCGTCTACAGTAGCAGTTTTTATATTTAGGTTTCCCTCTGTTCTCTCCTATATAGATAGATGAATTTGGAACTCTAAATCCAACATGGTTTGTAGTAGCTCTTTGAAACTTGACAAAATAAAGGAGTTCTCAGATTTGTCTCTATGGTTTGTTTCCTCTTCAAGTAGCCCTAGGCACAGACTGTGGAAAAGCACTTTCATTGAGAGGGGTTGCCAAGCTTCTAAGAAATAACGAGTTTCCGAAATACCAGTAAATATTTTTTCACCCAATCTTGATGATACTTGGTGGTAATGATCAGTACACAAATCCCACTTGGCTCACCAAATTTTGTTCTTCTAGGTTGAAGCGTTCGTCTACAGTAGCAGTTTTTATATTTAGGTTTCCCTCTGTTCTCTTCTATATAGATAGATGAATTTGGAAATCTAAATCCAACATGGTTTGTAGTAGCTCTTTGAAACTTGGCAAAATAAAGGAGTTCTCAGTTTTGTCTCTATGGTTTGTTTCCTTTTAAAGTAGCCCTAGGCACAGACTGTGGAAAGCACTTTCATTGAGATGGGTTGTCAAGCTTCTAAGAAATAACGAGTTTCCGAAATACCAGCAAATATTTTTTCACCCAATCTTGATGATACTTGGTGGTAATGATCAGTACACAAATCCCACTTGGCTCACCAAATTTTGTTCTTCTAGGTTGAAGCGTTCGTCTACAGTAGCAGTTTATATATTTAGATTTCTCTCTGTTCTCTCCTATATAGATAGATGAATTTGGAACTCTAAATCCAACATGGTTTGCAGTAGCTCTTTGAAACTTGACAAAATAAAGGAGTTCTCAGATTTGTCTCTATGGTTTGTTTCCTCATCAAGTAGCCCTAGGCACAGACTGTGGAAATAGCACTTTCATTGAGAGGGGTTCCAAAGCTTCTAAGAAATAACGAGTTTCCGAAATACCAGCAAATATTTTTTCACCCAATCTTGATGACACTTGGTGGTCATGATCAGTACACAAATCCCACTTGGCTCACCAAATTTTGTTCGTCTAGGTTGAAGCGTTCATCTACAGTAGCAGTTTTTATATTTAGGGTTCCCTCTGTTCTCTCCTATATAGAAAGATGAATTTGGAACTCTAAATCCAACATGGTTTGTAGTAGCTCTTTGAAACTTGACAAAATAAAGGAGTTCTCAGTTTTGTCGCTATGGTTTGTTTCCTCTTCAAGTAGCCCAGGCACAGACTGTGGAAAGCACTTTCATTGAGATGGGTTGCCAAGCTTCTAAGAAATAACGAGTTTCCGAAATACCAGCAAATATTTTTTCACCCAATCTTGATAATACTTGGTGGTAATGATCAGTACACAAATCCCACTTGGCTCACCAAATTTTGTTCTTCTAGGTTGAAGCGTTCGTCTACAGTAGCAGTTTTTATATTTAGGTTTCACTCTGTTCTCTCATATATAGATAGATGAATTTGGAACTCTAAATCCAACATGGTTTGTAGTAGCTCTTTGAAACTTGACAAAATAAAGGAGTTCTCAGTTTTGTCTCTATGGTTTGTTTCCTCTTTAAGTAGCCCTAGGCAGAGACTCGGGAATAGCACTTTCATTGAAAGGGGTTGCCAAGCTTCCAAGAAATAACGAGTTTCCGAATTACCAGCAAATATTTTTTCACACAATGTTGTTGATACTTGGTGGTAATGATCAGTACACAAATCCCACTTGGCTCACCAAATTTTGTTCTTCTAGGTTGAAGCGTTCGTCTACAATAGCAGTTTTTATATTTAGGTTTCTCTCTGTTCTCTCCTATATAGATAGATGAATTTGGAACTCTAAATCCAACATGGTTTGTAGGAGCTCTTTGAAACTTGACAATATAAAGGAGGTCTCAGATTTTTCTCTATGGTTTGTTTCCTCTTCAAGTAGCCCTAGGCACAGACTGTGGAAAAGCACTTTCATTGAGAGGGGTTGCCAAGCTTCTAAGAAATAACGAATTTCCGAAATACCAGCAAATATTTTTTCACCCAATCTTGATGATACTTCGTGGTAATGATCAGTACACAAATCCCACTTGGCTCACCAAATTTTGTTCTTCTAGGTTGAAGCGTTCGTCTACAGTAGCAGTTTTTATATTTAGGTTTCCCTCTGTTCTCTCCTATATAGATAGATGAATTTGGAACTCTAAATCCAAAATGGTTTGTAGTAGCTCTGTGAAACTTGACAAAATAAAGGAGTTCTCAGTTTTGTCTCTATGGTTTGTTTCCTCTTAAAGAAGCCCTAGGCACAGACTGTGGAGAGCACTTTCATTGAGATGGGTTGCCAAGCTTCTAAGAAATAACCAGTTTCCGAAATACCAGCAAATATTTTTTCACACAATCTTGTTGATACTTGGTGGTAATGATCAGTATACAAATCCCACTTGGCTCACCAAATTTTGGTCTTCTAGGTTGAAGCGTTCGTCTACAGTAGCAGTTTTTATATTTAGGTTTCTCTCTGTTCTCTCCTATATAGATAGATGAATTTGGAACTCTAAATCCAACATGGTTTGTAGTACCTCTTTGAAACTTGACAAAATAAAGGAGTTCTAAGATTTGTCTCTATGGTTTGTTTCCTCTTCAAGTAGCCCTAGGCACAGACTGTGGAAAAGCACTTTCATTGAGAGGGGTTGCCAAGCTTCTAAGAAATAACGAGTTTCTGAAATACCAGCAAATATTTTTTCACCCAATCTTGATGATACTTGGTGGTCATGATCAGTACACAAATCCCAATTGGCTCACCAAATTTTGTTCTTCTAGGTTGAAGCGTTCGTCTACAGTAGCAGTTTTTATATTTAGGTTTCCCTCTGTTCTCTCCTATATAGATAGATGAATTTGGAACTCTAAATCCAACATGGATTGTAGTAGCTCTTTGAAACTTGACAAAATAAAGGAGTTCTCAGTTTTGTCTCTATGGTTGGTTTCCTCTTCAAGTAGCCCTAGACACAGACTGTGGAAAAGTACTTTCATTGAGAGGGGTTCCCAAGCTTCTAAGAAATAACGAGTTTCCGAAATACCAGCAAATATTTTTTCACCCAATCTTGATGATACTTGGTGGTAATGATCAGTACACAAATCCCACTTGGCTCACCAAATTTTGTTCTTCTAGGTTGAAGCGTTCGTCTACAGTAGCAGTTTTTATATTTAGGTTTCCCTCTGTTCTCTCCTATATAGATAGATGAATTTGGAACTCTAAATCCAACATGGTTTGTAGTAGCTCTTTGAAACTTGACAAAATAAAGGAGTTCTCTGTTTTGTCTCTATGGTTTGTTTCCTCTTAAAGTAGCCCTAGGCACAGACTGTGGAAAGCACTTTCATTGAGATGGGTTGCCAAGCTTCTAAGAAATAACGAGTTTTCGAAATACCAGCAAATATTTTTTCACACAATCTTGTTGATACTTGGTGGTAATGATCAGTACACAAATCCCACTTGGCTCACCAAATTTTGGTCTTCTAGGTTGAAGCGTTCGTCTACAGTAGCAGTTTTTATATTTAGATTTCTCTCTGTTCTCTCCTATATAGATAGATGATTTTGGAACTCTAAATCCAACATGGTTTGCAGTAGCTCTTTGAAACTTGACAAAATAAAGGAGTTCTCAGATTTGTCTCTATGGTTTGTTTCCTCATCAAGTAGCCCTAGGCACAGACTGGGGAAAAGCACTTTCATTGAGAGGGGTTCCCAAGCTTCTAAGAAATAACGAGTTTCCGAAATACCAGCAAATATTTTTTCACCCAATCTTGATGATACTTGGTGGTCATGATCAGTACACAAATCCCACTTGGCTCACCAAATTTTGTTCTTCTAGGTTGAAGCGTTCATCTACAGTAGCAATTTTTATATTTAGGGTTCCCTCTGTTCTCTCCTATATAGAAATATGAATTTGGAACTCTAAATCCAACATGGTTTGTAGTAGCTCTTTGAAACTTGACAAAATGAAGGAGTTCTCAGTTTTGTCGCTATGGTTTGTTTCCTCTTCAAGTAGCCCCAGGCACAGACTGTGGAAAAGCACTTACATTGAGAGGGGTTCCCAAGCTTCTAAGAAATAACGAGTTTCCGAAATACCAGCGAATATTTTTTCACCCAATCTTGATGATACTTGTTGCTAATGATCAGTACACAAATCCCACTTGGCTCACCAAATTTTGTTTTTCTAGGTTGAAGCGTTCGTCTACAGTAGCAGTTTTTATATTTAGTTTTCCCTCTGTTCTCTCCTATATAGAAAGATGAATTTGGAACTCTAAATCCAACATGGTTTGTAGGAGCTCTTTGAAACTTGACAAAATAAAGGAGTTCTAAGTTTTGTCGCTATGGTTTGTTTCCTCTTCAAGTAGCCCCAGGCACAGACTGTGGAAAGCACTTTCATTGAGATGGGTAGCCAAGCTTCTAAGAAATAACGAGTTTCCGAAATACCAGCAAATATTTTTTCACCCAATCTTGATGATACTTGGTGGTAATAATCAGTACACAAATCCCACTTGGCTCACCAAATTTTGTCTTCTAGGTTGAAGCGTTCGTCTACAGTAGCAGTTTTTATATTTAGGTTTCACTCTGTTCTCTCATATATAGATAGATGAATTTGGAACTCTAAATCCAACATGGTTTGTAGTAGCTCTTTGAAACTTGACAAAATAAAGGAATTCTCAGTTTTATCTCTATGGTTTGTTTCCTCTTTAAGTAGCCCTAGGCAGAGACTCGGGAAAAGCACTTTCATTGAAAGGGGTTGCGAAGCTTCCAAGAAATAACGAGTTTCCGAAATACCAGCAAATATTTTTTCACACAATCTTGTTGATACTTGGTGGTAATGATCAGTACACAAATCCCACTTGGCTCACCAAATTTTGTTCTTCTAGGTTGAAGCGTTCGTCTACAATAGCAGTTTTTATATTTAGGTTTCTCTCTGTTCTCTCCTATATAGATAGATGAATTTGGAACTCTAAATCCAGCATGGATTGTAGTAGCTCTTTGAAACTTGACAAAATAAAGGAGGTCTCAGATTTTCTCAATGGTTTGTTTCCTCTTCAAGTAGCCCTAGGCACAGACTGTGGAAAAGCACTTTCATTGAGAGGGGTTGCCAAGCTTCTAAGAAATAACGAATTTCCGAAATACCAGCAAATATTTTTTCACCCAATCTTGATGATACTTCGTGGTAATGATCAGTACACAAATCCCACTTGGCTCACCAAATTTTGTTCTTCTAGGTTGAAGCGTTCGTCTACAGTAGCAGTTTTTATATTTAGGTTTCCCTCTGTTCTCTCCTATATAGATAGATGAATTTGGAACTCTAAATCCAAAATGGTTTGTAGTAGCTCTGTGAAACTTGACAAAATAAAGGAGTTCTCAGTTTTGTCTCTATGGTTTGTTTCCTCTTAAAGAAGCCCTAGGCACAGACTGTGGAGAGCACTTTCATTGAGATGGGTTGCCAAGCTTCTAAGAAATAACCAGTTTCCGAAATACCAGCAAATATTTTTTCACACAATCTTGTTGATACTTGGTGGTAATGATCAGTATACAAATCCCACTTGGCTCACCAAATTTTGGTCTTCTAGGTTGAAGCGTTCGTCTACAGTAGCAGTTTTTATATTTAGGTTTCTCTCTGTTCTCTCCTATATAGATAGATGAATTTGGAACTCTAAATCCAACATGGTTTGTAGTACCTCTTTGAAACTTGACAAAATAAAGGAGTTCTAAGATTTGTCTCTATGGTTTGTTTCCTCTTCAAGTAGCCCTAGGCACAGACTGTGGAAAAGCACTTTCATTGAGAGGGGTTGCCAAGCTTCTAAGAAATAACGAGTTTCTGAAATACCAGCAAATATTTTTTCACCCAATCTTGATGATACTTGGTGGTCATGATCAGTACACAAATCCCAATTGGCTCACCAAATTTTGTTCTTCTAGGTTGAAGCGTTCGTCTACAGTAGCAGTTTTTATATTTAGGTTTCCCTCTGTTCTCTCCTATATAGATAGATGAATTTGGAACTCTAAATCCAACATGGATTGTAGTAGCTCTTTGAAACTTGACAAAATAAAGGAGTTCTCAGTTTTGTCTCTATGGTTGGTTTCCTCTTCAAGTAGCCCTAGACACAGACTGTGGAAAAGTACTTTCATTGAGAGGGGTTCCCAAGCTTCTAAGAAATAACGAGTTTCCGAAATACCAGCAAATATTTTTTCACCCAATCTTGATGATACTTGGTGGTAATGATCAGTACACAAATCCCACTTGGCTCACCAAATTTTGTTCTTCTAGGTTGAAGCGTTCGTCTACAGTAGCAGTTTTTATATTTAGGTTTCCCTCTGTTCTCTCCTATATAGATAGATGAATTTGGAACTCTAAATCCAACATGGTTTGTAGTAGCTCTTTGAAACTTGACAAAATAAAGGAGTTCTCTGTTTTGTCTCTATGGTTTGTTTCCTCTTAAAGTAGCCCTAGGCACAGACTGTGGAAAGCACTTTCATTGAGATGGGTTGCCAAGCTTCTAAGAAATAACGAGTTTTCGAAATACCAGCAAATATTTTTTCACACAATCTTGTTGATACTTGGTGGTAATGATCAGTACACAAATCCCACTTGGCTCACCAAATTTTGGTCTTCTAGGTTGAAGCGTTCGTCTACAGTAGCAGTTTTTATATTTAGATTTCTCTCTGTTCTCTCCTATATAGATAGATGATTTTGGAACTCTAAATCCAACATGGTTTGCAGTAGCTCTTTGAAACTTGACAAAATAAAGGAGTTCTCAGATTTGTCTCTATGGTTTGTTTCCTCATCAAGTAGCCCTAGGCACAGACTGGGGAAAAGCACTTTCATTGAGAGGGGTTCCCAAGCTTCTAAGAAATAACGAGTTTCCGAAATACCAGCAAATATTTTTTCACCCAATCTTGATGATACTTGGTGGTCATGATCAGTACACAAATCCCACTTGGCTCACCAAATTTTGTTCTTCTAGGTTGAAGCGTTCATCTACAGTAGCAATTTTTATATTTAGGGTTCCCTCTGTTCTCTCCTATATAGAAATATGAATTTGGAACTCTAAATCCAACATGGTTTGTAGTAGCTCTTTGAAACTTGACAAAATGAAGGAGTTCTCAGTTTTGTCGCTATGGTTTGTTTCCTCTTCAAGTAGCCCCAGGCACAGACTGTGGAAAAGCACTTACATTGAGAGGGGTTCCCAAGCTTCTAAGAAATAACGAGTTTCCGAAATACCAGCGAATATTTTTTCACCCAATCTTGATGATACTTGTTGCTAATGATCAGTACACAAATCCCACTTGGCTCACCAAATTTTGTTTTTCTAGGTTGAAGCGTTCGTCTACAGTAGCAGTTTTTATATTTAGTTTTCCCTCTGTTCTCTCCTATATAGAAAGATGAATTTGGAACTCTAAATCCAACATGGTTTGTAGGAGCTCTTTGAAACTTGACAAAATAAAGGAGTTCTAAGTTTTGTCGCTATGGTTTGTTTCCTCTTCAAGTAGCCCCAGGCACAGACTGTGGAAAGCACTTTCATTGAGATGGGTAGCCAAGCTTCTAAGAAATAACGAGTTTCCGAAATACCAGCAAATATTTTTTCACCCAATCTTGATGATACTTGGTGGTAATAATCAGTACACAAATCCCACTTGGCTCACCAAATTTTGTCTTCTAGGTTGAAGCGTTCGTCTACAGTAGCAGTTTTTATATTTAGGTTTCACTCTGTTCTCTCATATATAGATAGATGAATTTGGAACTCTAAATCCAACATGGTTTGTAGTAGCTCTTTGAAACTTGACAAAATAAAGGAATTCTCAGTTTTATCTCTATGGTTTGTTTCCTCTTTAAGTAGCCCTAGGCAGAGACTCGGGAAAAGCACTTTCATTGAAAGGGGTTGCGAAGCTTCCAAGAAATAACGAGTTTCCGAAATACCAGCAAATATTTTTTCACACAATCTTGTTGATACTTGGTGGTAATGATCAGTACACAAATCCCACTTGGCTCACCAAATTTTGTTCTTCTAGGTTGAAGCGTTCGTCTACAATAGCAGTTTTTATATTTAGGTTTCTCTCTGTTCTCTCCTATATAGATAGATGAATTTGGAACTCTAAATCCAGCATGGATTGTAGTAGCTCTTTGAAACTTGACAAAATAAAGGAGGTCTCAGATTTTCTCAATGGTTTGTTTCCTCTTCAAGTAGCCCTAGGCACAGACTGTGGAAAAGCACTTTCATTGAGAGGGGTTGCCAAGCTTCTAAGAAATAACGAGTTTCCGAAATACCAGCAAATATTTTTTCACCCAATCTTGATGATACTTGGTGGTAATGATCAGTACACAAATCCCACTTGGCTTACAAAATTTTGTTCTTCTAGGTTGAAGCATTCGTCTACAGTAGCAGTTTTTATATTTAGGTTTCCCTCTGTTCTCTCCTATATAGATAGATGAATTTGGAACTCTAAATCCAACATGGTTTGTAGTAGCTCTTTGAAACTTGACAAAATAAAGGAGTTCTCAGATTTGTCTCTATGGTTTGTTTCCTCTTCAAGTAGCCCTAGGCACAGACTGTGGAAAAGCACTTTCATTGCGAGGGGTTGCCAAGCTTCTAAGAAATAACGAGTTTCCGAAATACCAGTAAATATTTTTTCACCCAATCTTGATGATACTTGGTGGTAATGATCAGTACACAAATCCCACTTGGCTCACCAAATTTTGTTCTTCTAGGTTGAAGCGCTCGTCTACAGTAGCAGTTTTTATATTTAGGTTTCCCTCTGTTCTCTTCTATATAGATAGATGAATTTGGAACTCTAAATCCAGCATGGATTGTAGTAGCTCTTTGAAACTTGACAAAATAAAGGAGGTCTCAGATTTTCTCAATGGTTTGTTTCCTCTTCAAGTAGCCCTAGGCACAGACTGTGGAAAAGCACTTTCATTGAGAGGGGTTGCCAATCTTCTAAGAAATAACGAGTTTCCGAAATACCAGCAAATATTTTTTCACCCAATCTTGATGATACTTGGTGGTAATGATCAGTACACAAATCCCACTTGGCTCACCAAATTTTGTTCTTCTAGGTTGAAGCGTTCGTCTACAGTAGCAGTTTTTATATTTAGGTTTCCCTCTGTTCTCTTCTATATAGATAGATGAATTTGGAACTCTAAATCCAACATGGTTTGTAGTAGCTCTTTGAAACTTGGCAAAATAAAGGAGTTCTCAGTTTTGTCTCTATGGTTTGTTTCCTTTTAAAGTAGCCCTAGGCACAGACTGTGGAAAGCACTTTCATTGAGATGGGTTGTCAAGCTTCTAAGAAATAACGAGTTTCCGAAATACCAGCAAATATTTTTTTAACCCAATCTTGATGATACTTGGTGGTAATGATCAGTACACAAATCCCACTTGGCTCACCAAATTTTGTTCTTCTAGGTTGAAGCGTTCGTCTACAGTAGCAGTTTTTATATTTAGATTTCTCTCTGTTCTCTCCTATATAGATAGATGAATTTGGAACTCTAAATCCAACATGGTTTGCAGTAGCTCTTTGAAACTTGACAAAATAAAGGAGTTCTCAGATTTGTCTCTATGGTTTGTTTCCTCATCAAGTAGCCCTAGGCACAGACTGTGGAAATAGCACTTTCATTGAGAGGGGTTCCCAAGCTTCTAAGAAATAACAAGTTTCCGAAATACCAGCAAATATTTTTTCACCCAATCTTGATGACACTTGGTGGTCATGATCAGTACACAAATCCCACTTGTCTCACCAAATTTTGTTCGTCTAGGTTGAAGCGTTCATCTACAGTAGCAGTTTTTATATTTAGGGTTCCCTCTGTTCTCTCCTATATAGAAAGATGAATTTGGAACTCTAAATCCAACATGGTTTGTAGTAGCTCTTTGAAACTTGACAAAATAAAGGAGTTCTCAGTTTTGTCGCTATGGTTTGTTTCCTCTTCAAGTAGCCCAGGCACAGACTGTGGAAAGCACTTTCATTGAGATGGGTTGCCAAGCTTCTAAGAAATAACGAGTTTCCGAAATACCAGCAAATATTTTTTCACCCAATCTTGATGATACTTGGTGGTAATGATCAGTACACAAATCCCACTTGGCTCACCAAATTTTGTTCTTCTAGGTTGAAGCGTTCGTCTACAGTAGCAGTTTTTATATTTAGGTTTCACTCTGTTCTCTCATATATAGATAGATGAATTTGGAACTCTAAATCCAACATGGTTTGTAGTAGCTCTTTGAAACTTGACAAAATAAAGGAGTTCTCAGTTTTGTCTCTATGGTTTGTTTCCTCTTTAAGTAGCCCTAGGCAGAGACTCGGGAATAGCACTTTCATTGAAAGGGGTTGCCAAGCTTCCAAGAAATAACGAGTTTCCGAAATACCAGCAAATATTTTTTCACACAATCTTGTTGATACTTGGTGGTAATGATCAGTACACAAATCCCACTTGGCTCACCAAATTTTGTTCCTCTAGGTTGAAGCGTTCGTCTACAATAGCAGTTTTTATATTTTGGTTTCTCTCTGTTCTCTCCTATATAGATAGATGAATTTGGAACTCTAAATCCAACATGGTTTGTAGTAGCTCTTTGAAACTTGACAAAATAAAGGAGGTCTCAGTTTTGTCTCTATGGTTTGTTTACTCTTCAAGTAGCCATAGGCACAGACTGTGGAAAAGCACTTTCATTGAGAGGGGTTGCCAAGCTTCTAAGAAATAACGAGTTTCCGAAATACCAGCAAATATTTTTTCACCCAATCTTGATGATACTTGGTGGTAATGATCAGTACACAAATCCCACTTGGCTCACCAAATTTTGTTCTTCTAGGTTGAAGCGTTCATCTACAGTAGCAGTTTTTATATTTAGGTTTCCCTCTGTTCTCTCCTATATAGATAGATGAATTTGGAACTCTAAATCCAACATGGTTTGTAGTAGCTCTTTGAAACTTGACAAAATAAAGGAGTTCTCAGTTTTGTCTCTATGGTTTGTTTCCTCTTAAAGAAGCCCTAGGCACAGACTGTGGAGAGCACTTTCATTGAGATGGGTTGCCAAGCTTCTAAGAAATAACGAGTTTCCGAAATACCAGCAAATATTTTTTCACACAAACTTGTTGATACTTGGTGGTAATGATCAGTATACAAATCCCACTTGGCTCACCAAATTTTGGTCTTCTAGGTTGAAGCGTTCGTCTACAGTAGCAGTTTTTATATTTAGGTTTCTCTCTGTTCTCTCCTATATAGATAGATGAATTTGGAACTCTAAATCCAACATGGTTTGTAGTACCTCTTTGAAACTTGACAAAATAAAGGAGTTCTAAGATTTGTCTCTATGGTTTGTTTCCTCTTCAAGAAGCCCTAGACACAGACTGTGGAAAAGCACTTTAATTGAGAGGGGTTCCCAAGCTTCTAAGAAATAACGAGTTTCCGAAATACCAGCAAATATTTTTTCACCCAATCTTGATGATACTTGGTGGTAATGATCAGTACACAAATCCCACTTGGCTCACCAAATTTTGTTCTCCTAGGTTGAAGCGTTCGTCTACAGTAGCAGTTTTTATATTTAGGTTTCACTCTGTTCTCTCATATATAGATAGATGAATTTGGAACTCTAAATCCAACATGGTTTGTAGTAGCTCTTTGAAACTTGACAAAATAAAGGAGTTCTCAGATTTGTCTCTATGGTTTGTTTCCTCTTCAAGTAGCCCTAGGCACAGACTGTGGAAAAGCACTTTCATTGAGAGGGGTTGCCAAGCTTCTAAGAAATAACGACTTTCCGAAATACCAGCAAATATTTTTTCACCCAATCTTGATGATACTTGGTGGTAATGATCTGTACACAAATCCCACTTGGCTCACCAAATTTTGTTCTTCTAGGTTGAAGCGTTCGTCTACAGTAGCAGTTTTTATATTTAGGGTTCCCTCTGTTCTCTCCTATATAGAAATATGAATTTGGAACTCTAAATCCAACATGGTTTGTAGTACCTCTTTGAAACTTGACAAAATAAAGGAGTTCTCAATTTTGTCGCTATGGTTTGTTTCCTCTTCAAGTAGCCCCAGGCACAGACTGTGGAAAAGCACTTTCATTGAGAGGGGTTCCCAAGCTTCTAAGAAATAACGAGTTTCCGAAATACCAGCGAATATTTTTTCACCCAATCTTTATGATACTTGTTGCTAATGATCAGTACACAAATCCCACTTGGCTCACCACATTTTGTTTTTCTAGGTTGAAGCGTTCGTCGACAGTAGCAGTTTTTATATTTAGGTTTCCCTCTGTTCTCTCCTATATAGAAAGATGAATTTGGAACTCTAAATCCAACATGGTTTGTAGTAGCTCTTTGAAACTTGACAAAATAAAGGAGTTCTCAGTTTTGTCGGTATGGTTTGTTTCCTCTTCAAGTAGCCCCAGGCACAGACTGTGGAAAGCACTTTAATTGAGAGGGGTTCCCAAGCTTCTAACAAATAACGAGTTTCCGAAATACCAGCAAATATTTTTTCACCCAATCTTGATGATACTTGGTGGTAATGATCAGTACACAAATCCCACTTGGCTCACCAAATTTTGTTCTTCTAG
This sequence comes from Callospermophilus lateralis, assembly GCF_048772815.1. NCBI lineage: Eukaryota > Metazoa > Chordata > Mammalia > Rodentia > Sciuridae > Callospermophilus > Callospermophilus lateralis. The sequence continues at coordinate 21,366 of NW_027513763.1, forward strand.
GTTGAAGCGTTCGTCTACAGTAGCAGTTTTATATTTAGTTTTCCCTCTGTTCTCTCCTATATAGATAGATGAATTTGGAACTCTAAATCCAACATGGTTTGTAGTAGCTCTTTGAAACTTGACAAAATAAAGGAGTTCTCAGTTTTGTCTCTATGGTTTGTTTCCTCTTAAAGAAGCCCTAGGCACAGACTGTGGAGAGCACTTTCATTGAGATGGGTTGCCAAGCTTCTAAGAAATAACGAGTTTCCGAAATACCAGCAAATATTTTTTCACACAATCTTGTTGATACTTGGTGGTAATGATCAGTATACAAATCCCACTTGGCTCACCAAATTTTGGTCTTCTAGGTTGAAGCGTTCGTCTACAGTAGCAGTTTTTATATTTAGGTTTCTCTCTGTTCTCTCCTATATAGATAGATGAATTTGGAACTCTAAATCCAACATGGTTTGTAGTACCTCTTTGAAACTTGACAAAATAAAGGAGTTCTAAGATTTGTCTCTATGGTTTGTTTCCTCTTCAAGTAGCCCTAGACACAGACTGTGGAAAAGCACTTTCATTGAGAGGGGTTCCCAAGCTTTTAAGAAATAACGAGTTTCCGAAATACCAGCAAATATTTTTTCACCCAATCTTGATGATACTTGGTGGTAATGATCAGTACACAAATCCCACTTGGCTCACCAAATTTTGTTCTTCTAGGTTGAATTGTTCGTCTACAGTAGCAGTTTTTATATTTAGGTTTCCCTCTGTTCTCTCCTATATAGATAGATGAATTTGGAACTCTAAATCCAACATGGTTTGTAGTAGCTCTTTGAAACTTGACAAAATAAAGGAGTTCTCAGTTTTGTCTCTATGGTTTGTTTCCTCTTAATGTAGCCCTAGGCACAGACTGTGGAAAGCACTTTCATTGAGATGGGTTGCCAAGCTTCTAAGAAATAACGAGTTTTCGAAATACCAGCAAATATTTTTTCACACAATCTTGTTGATACTTGGTGGTAATGATCAGTACACAAATCCCACTTGACTCACCAAATTTTGGTCTTCTAGGTTGAAGCGTTCGTCTATAGTAGCAGTTTTTATATTTAGATTTCTCTCTGTTCTCTCCTATATAGATAGATGAATTTGGAACTCTAAATCCAACATGGTTTGTAGTACCTCTTTGAAACTTGACAAAATAAAGGAGTTCTAAGATTTGTCTCTATGGTTTGTTTCCTCTTCAAGTAGCCCTAGACACAGACTGTGGAAAAGCACTTTCATTGAGAGGGGTTCCCAAGCTTCTAAGAAATAACGAGTTTCCGAAATACCAGCAAATATTTTTTCACCCAATCTTGATGATACTTGGTGGTAATGATCAGTACACAAATCCCACTTGGCTCACTAAATTTTGTTCTTCTAGGTTGAAGCGTTCGTCTACAGTAGCAGTTTTTATATTTAGGTTTCACTGTGTTCTCTCATATATAGATAGAGGAATTTGGAACTCTAAATCCAACATGGTTTGTAGTAGCTCTTTGAAACTTGACAAAATAAAGGAGTTCTCAGATTTGTCTCTATGGTTTGTTTCCTCTTCAAGTAGCCCTTGGCACAGACTGTGGAAAAGCACTTTCATTGAGAGGGGTTGCCAAGCTTCTAAGAAATAACGAGTTTCCGAAATACCAGCAAATATTTTTTCACCCAATCTTGATGATACTTGGTGGTAATGATCAGTACACATATCCCACTTGGCTCACCAAATTTTGTTCTTCTAGTTTGAATTGTTCGTCTACAGTAGCAGTTTTTATATTTAGGTTTCCCTCTGTTCTCTCCTATATAGATAGATGAATTTGGAACTCTAAATCCAACATGGTTTGTAGTAGCTCTTTGAAACTTGACAAAATAAAGGAGTTCTCAGTTTTGTCTCTATGGTTTGTTTCCTCTTAATGTAGCCCTAGGCACAGACTGTGGAAAGCACTTTCATTGAGATGGGTTGCCAAGCTTCTAAGAAATAACGAGTTTTCGAAATACCAGCAAATATTTTTTCACACAAACTTGTTGATACTTGGTGGTAATGATCAGTACACAAATCCCACTTGACTCACCAAATTTTGGTCTTCTAGGTTGAAGCGTTCGTCTACAGTAGCAGTTTTTATATTTAGATTTCTCTCTGTTCTCTCCTATATAGATAGATGAATTTGGAACTCTAAATCCAACATGGTTTGAAGTAGCTCTTTGAAATTTGACAAAATAAAGGAGTTCTCACATTTGTCTCTATGGTTTGTTTCCTCATCAAGTAGCCCTAGGCACAGACTGTGGAAAAGCACTTTCATTGAGAGGGGGTCCCAAGTTTCTAAGAAATAACGAGTTTCCGAAATACCAGCAAATATTTTTTCACCCATTCTTGATGATACTTGGTGGTCATGATCAGTACACAAATCCCACTTGGCTCACCAAATTTTGTTCTTCTAGGTTGAAGCGTTCATCTACAGTAGCAGTTTTTATATTTAGGGTTCCCTCTGTTCTCTCCTATATAGAAATATGAATTTGGAACTCTAAATCCAACATGGTTTGTAGTAGCTCTTTGAAACTTGACAAAATAAAGGAGTTCTCAGTTTTGTCGCTATGGTTTGTTTCCTCTTCAAGTAGCCCCAGGCACAGACTGTGGAAAAGCACTTACATTGAGAGGGGTTCCCAAGCTTCTAAGAAATAACGAGTTTCCGAAATACCAGCGAATATTTTTTCACCCAATCGTTATGATACTTGTTGCTAATGATCAGTACACAAATCCCACTTGGCTCACGAAATTTTGTTCTTCTAGGTTGAAGCGTTCGTCTACAGTAGCAGTTTTTATATTTAGGTTTCCCTCTGTTCTCTCCTATATAGAAAGATGAATTTGGAACTCTAAATCCAACATGGTTTGTAGTAGCTCTTTGAAACTTGACAAAATAAAGGAGTTCTCAGTTTTGTCGCTATGGTTTGTTTCCTCTTCAAGTAGCCCCAGGCACAGACTGTGGAAAGCACTTTCATTGACATGGGTTGCCAAGCTTCTAAGAAATAACGAGTTTCCGAAATACCAGCAAATATTTTTTCACCCAATCTTGATGATACTGGGTGGTAATGATCAGTACACAAATCCCACTTGGCTCACCAAATTTTGTTCTTCTAGGTTGAAGCGTTCGTCTACAGTAGCAGTTTTTGTATTTAGGTTTCACTCTGTTCTCTCATATATAGATAGATGAATTTGGAACTCTGAATCCAACATGGTTTGTAGTAGCTCTTTGAAACTTGACAAAATAAAGGAATTCTCAGTTTTATCTCTATGGTTTGTTTCCTCTTTAAGTAGCCCTAGTCAGAGACTCGGGAAAAGCACTTTCATTGAAAGGGGTTGCCAAGCTTCCAAGAAATAACGAGTTTCCGAAATACCAGCAAATATTTTTTCACACAATCTTGTTGATACTTGGTGGTAATGATCATTCCACAAATCCCACTTGGCTCACCAAATTTTGTTCCTCTAGTTTGAAGCGTTCGTCTACAATAGCAGTTTTTGTATTTTGGTTTCTCTCTGTTCTCTCCTATATAGATAGATGAATTTGGAACTCTAAATCCAATATGGTTTGTAGTAGCTCTTTGAAACTTGACAAAATAAAGGAGGTCTCAGATTTGTCTCTATGGTTTGTTTACTCTTCAAGTAGCCATAGGCACAGACTGTGGAAAAGCACTTTCATTGAGAGGGGTTGCCAAGCTTCTAAGAAATAACGAGTTTCCGAAATACCAGCAAATATTTTTTCACCCAATCTTGATGATACTTGGTGGTAATGATCAGTACACAAATCCCACTTGGCTCAACAAATTTTGTTCTTCTAGGTTGAAGCGTTCGTCTACAGTAGCAGTTTTTATATTTAGGTTTCCCTCTGTTCTCTCATATATAGATAGATGAATTTGGAACTCTAAATCCAACATGGTTTGTAGTACCTCTTTGAAACTTGACAAAATAAAGGAGTTCTAAGATTTGTCTCTATGGTTTGTTTTCTCTTCAAGAAGCCCTAGACACAGACTGTGGAAAAGCACTTTCATTGAGAGGGGTTCACAAGGTTCTAAGAAATAACGAGTTTCCGAAATACCAGCAAATATTTTTTCACCCAATCTTGATGATACTTGGTGGTCATGATCAGTACACAAATCCCACTTGGCTCACCAAATTTTGTTCTTCTAGGTTGAAGCGTTCGTCTACAGTAGCAGTTTTTATATTTAGGTTTCACTCTGTTCTCTCATATATAGATAGATGAATTTGGAACTCTAAATCCAACATGGTTTGTAGTAGCTCTTTGAAACTTGACAAAATAAAGGAGTTCTCAGTTTTGTCGCTATGGTTTGTTTCCTCTTCAAGTAGCCCCAGGCACAGACTGTGGAAAAGCACTTTCATTGAGAGGGGTTCCCAAGCTTCTAAGAAATAACGAGTTTCCGAAATACCAGCGAATATTTTTTCACCCAATCGTTATAATACTTGTGGCTAATGATCAGTACACAAATCCCACTTGGCTCACCAAATTTTGTTCTTCTAGGTTGAAGGGTTCGTCTACAGTAGCAGTTTTTATATTTAGGTTTCCCTCTGTTCTCTCCTATATAGAAAGATGAATTTGGAACTCTAAATCCAACATGGTTTGTAGTAGCTCTTTGAAACTTGACAAAATAAAGGAGTTCTCAGTTTTGTCGCTATGGTTTGTTTCCTCTTCAAGTAGCCCCAGGCACAGACTGTGGAAAGCACTTTAATTGAGAGGGGTTCCCAAGCTTCTAACAAATAACGAGTTTCCGAAATACCAGCAAATATTTTTTCACCCAATCTTGATGATACTTGGTGGTAATGATCAGTACACAAATCCCACTTGGCTCACCAAATTTTGTTCTTCTAGGTTGAAGCGTTCGTCTACAGTAGCAGTTTTTATATTTAGGTTTCACTCTGTTCTCTCATATATAGATAGATGAATTTGGAACTCTAAATCCAACATGGTTTGTAGTAGCTCTTTGAAACCTTACAAAATAAAGGAGTTCTCAGTTTTGTCTCTATGGTTTGTTTCCTCTTTAAGTAGCCCTAGGCAGAGACTCGGGAAAAGCACTTTCATTGAAAGGGGTTGCCAAGCTTCCAAGAAATAACGAGTTTCCGAAATACCAGCGAATATTTTTTCACAAAATGTTGTTGATACTTGGTGGTAATGATCAGTACACAAATCCCACTTGGCTCACCAAATTTTGTTCTTCTGGGTTGAAGCGTTCTTCTACAATAGCAGTTTTTATATTTAGGTTTCTCTCTGTTCTCTCCTATATAAATAGATGAATTTGGAACTCTAAATCCAACATGGTTTTAGTAGCTCTTTGAAACTTGACAAAATAAAGGAGGTCTCAGTTTTTTCTCTATGGTTTGTTTCCTCTTCAAGTAGCCCTAGGCACAGACTGTGGAAAAGCACTTTCATTGAGAGGGGTTGCCAAGCTTCTAAGAAATAACGAGTTTCCGAAATACCAGCAAATATTTTTTCACCCAATCTTGATGATACTTGGTGGTAATGATCAGTACACAAGTCCCACTTGGCTCACCAAATTTTGTTCTTCTAGGTTGAATTGTTCGTCTACAGTAGCAGTTTTTATATTTAGGTTTCCCTCTGTTCTCTCCTATATAGATAGATGAATTTGGAACTCTAAATCCAACATGGTTTGTAGTAGCTCTTTGAAACTTGACAAAATAAAGGAGTTCTCAGTTTTGTCTCTATGGTTTGTTTCCTCTTAATGTAGCCCTAGGCACAGACTGTGGAAAGCACTTTCATTGAGATGGGTTGCCAAGCTTCTAAGAAATAACGAGTTTTCGAAATACCAGCAAATATTTTTTCACACAATCTTGTTGATACTTGGTGGTAATGATCAGTACACAAATCCCACTTGGCTCACCAAATTTTGGTCTTCTAGGTTGAAGCGTTCGTCTACAGTAGCAGTTTTTATATTTAGATTTCTCTCTGTTCTCTCCTATATAGATAGATGAATTTGGAACTCTAAATCCAACATGGTTTGCAGTAGCTCTTTGAAACTTGACAAAATAAAGGAGTTCTCAGATTTGTCTCTATGGTTTGTTTCCACATCAAGTAGCCCTAGGCACAGACTGTGGAAAAGCACTTTCATTGAGAGGGGTTCCCAAGTTTCTAAGAAATAACGAGTTTCCGAAATACCAGCAAATATTTTTTCACCCAATCTTGATGATACTTGGTGGTCATGATCAGTACACAAATCCCACTTGGCTCACCAAATTTTGTTCTTCTAGGTTGAAGCGTTCATCTACACTAGCAGTTTTTATATTTAGGGTTCCCTCTGTTCTCTCCTATATAGAAATATGAATTTGGAACTCTAAATCCAACATGGTTTGTAGTAGCTCTTTGAAACTTGACAAAATAAAGGAGTTCTCAGTTTTGTCGCTATGGTTTGTTTCCTCTTCAAGTAGCCCCAGGCACAGACTGTGGAAAAGCACTTTCATTGAGAGCGGTTCCCAAGCTTCTAAGAGATAACGAGTTTCCGAAATACCAGCGAATATTTTTTCACCCAATCGTTATGATACTTGTTGCTAATGATCAGTACACAAATCCCACTTGGCTCACCAAATTTTGTTCTTCTAGGTTGAAGCGTTCGTCGACAGTAGCAGTTTTTATATTTAGGTTTCCCTCTGTTCTCTCCTATATAGAAAGATGAATTTGGAACTCTAAATCCAACATGGTTTGTAGTAGCTCTTTGAAACTTGACAAAATAAAGGAGTTCTCAGTTTTGTCGCTATGGTTTGTTTCCTCTTCAAGTAGCCCCAGGCACAGACTGTGGAAAGCACTTTCATTGAGATGGGTTGCCAAGCTTCTATGAAATAACGAGTTTCCGAAATACCAGCAAATATTTTTTCACCCAATCTTGATGATACTTGGTGGTAATGATCAGTACACAAATCCCACTTGGCTCACCAAATTTTGTTCTTCTAGGTTGAAGCGTTCGTCTACAGTAGCAGTTTTTATATTTAGGTTTCACTCTGTTCTCTCATATATAGATAGATGAATTTGGAACTCTAAATCCAACATGGTTTGTAGTAGCTCTTTGAAACTTGACAAAATAAAGGAATTCTCAGTTTTATCTCTATGGATGTTTCCTCTTTAATTAGCCCTAGGCAGAGACTCGGGAAAAGCACTTTCATTGAAAGGGGTTGCCAAGCTTCCAAGAAATAACGAGTTTCCGAAATACCAGCAAATATTTTTTCACACAATCTTGTTGATACTTGGTGGTAATGATCAGTACACAAATCCCACTTGCCTCACCAAATTTTGTTCCTCTAGGTTGAAGCGTTCGTCTACAATAGCAGTTTTTATATTTTGGTTTCTCTCTGTTCTCTCCTATATAGATAGATGAATTTGGAACTCTAAATCCAACATGGTTTGTAGTAGCTGTTTGAAACTTGACAAAATAAAGGAGGTCTCAGATTTGTCTCTATGGTTTGTTTACTCTTCAAGTAGCCATAGGCACAGACTGTGGAAAAGCACTTTCATTGAGAGGGGTTGCCAAGCTTCTAAGAAATAACGAGTTTCCGAAATACCAGCAAATATTTTTTCACCCAATCTTGATGATACTTGGTGGTAATGATCAGTACACAAATCCCACTTGGCTCACCAAATTTTGTTCTTCTAGATTGAAGCGTTCGTCTACAATAGCAGTTTTTATATTTAGGTTTCCCTCTGTTCTCTCCTATATAGATAGATGAATTTGGAACTCTAAATCCAACATGGTTTGTAGTAGCTCTTTGAAACTTTACAAAAGAACGGAGTTCTCCGTTTTGTCTCTATGGTTTGTTTCCTCTTAAAGAAGCCCTAGGCACAGACTGTGGAGAGCACTTTCATTGAGATGGGTTGCCAAGCTTCTAAGAAATAACGAGTTTCCGAAATACCAGCAAATATTTTTTCACACAAACTTGTTGATACTTGGTGGTAATGATCAGTATACAAATCCCACTTGGCTCACCAAATTTTGTTCTTCTAGGTTGAAGTGTTCGTCTACAGTAGCAGTTTTTATATTTAGGTTTCTCTCTGTTCTCTCCTATATAGATAGATGAATTTGGAACTCTAAATCCAACATGGTTTGTAGTACCTCTTTGAAACTTGACAAAATAAAGGAGTTCTAAGATTTGTCTCTATGGTTTGTTTCCTCTTCAAGAAGCCCTAGACACAGACTGTGGAAAAGCACTTTTATTGAGAGGGGTTCCCAAGCTTCTAAGAAATAACGAGTTTCCGAAATACCAGCAAATATTTTTTCACCCAATCTTGATGATACTTGGTGGTAATGATCAGTACACAAATCCCACTTGGCTCACCAAATTTTGTTCTTCTAGGTTGAAGCGTTCGTCTACAGTAGCAGTTTTTATATTTAGGTTTCACTCTGTTCTCTCATATATAGATAGATGAATTTGGAACTCTAAATCCAACATGGTTTGTAGTAGCTCTTTGAAACTTGACAAAATAAAGGAGTTCTCAGATTTGTCTCTATGGTTTGTTTCCTCTTCAAGTAGCCCTAGGCACAGACTGTGGAAAAGCACTTTCATTGAGAGGGGTTGCCAAGCTTCTAAGAAATAACGACTTTCCGAAATACCAGCAAATATTTTTTCACCCAGTCTTGATGATACTTGGTGGTAATGATCAGTACACAAATCCCACTTGGCTCACCAAATTTTGTTCTTCTTGGTTGAAGCGTTCGTCTACAGTAGCAGTTTTTATATTTAGGTTTCACTCTGTTCTCTCATATATAGATAGATGAATTTGGAACTCTAAATCCAACATGGTTTGTAGTAGCTCTTTGAAACTTGACAAAATAAAGGAATTCTCAGTTTTATCTCTATGGTTTGTTTCCTCTTTAAGTAGCCCTAGGCAGAGACTCGGGAAAAGCACTTTCATTGAAAGGGGTTGCCAAGCTTCCAAGAAATAACGAGTTTCCGAAATACCAGCAAATATTTTTTCACACAATCTTGTTGATACTTGTTGGTAATGATCAGTACACAAATCCCACTTGGCTCACCAAATTTTGTTCCTCTAGGTTGAAGCGTTCGTCTACAATAGCAGTTTTTATATTTTGGTTTCTCTCTGTTCTCTCCTATATAGATAGATGAATTTGGAACTCTAAATCCAACATGGTTTGTAGTAGCTCTTTGAAACTTGACAAAATAAAGGAGGTCTCAGATTTGTCTCTATGGTTTGTTTACTCTTCAAGTAGCCATAGGCACAGACTGTGGAAAAGCACTTTCATTGAGAGGGGTTGCCAAGCTTCTAAGAAATAACGAGTTTCCGAAATACCAGCAAATATTTTTTCACCAGATCTTCATGATACTTGGTGGTAATGATCAGTATACAAATCCCACTTGGCTCACCAAATTTTGGTCTTCTAGGTTGAAGTGTTCGTCTACAGTAGCAGTTTTTATATTTAGGTTTCTCTCTGTTCTCTCCTATATAGATAGATGAATTTGGAACTCTAAATCCAACATGGTTTGTAGTACCTCTTTGAAACTTGACAAAATTAAGGAGTTCTAAGATTTGTCTCTATGGTTTGTTTCCTCTTCAAGAAGCCCTAGACACAGACTGTGGAAAAGCACTTTCATTGAGAGGGGTTCCCAAGCTTCTAAGAAATAACGAGTTTCCGAAATACCAGCAAATATTTTTTCACCCAATCTTGATGATACTTTGTGGTAATGATCAGTACACAAATCCCACTTGGCTCACCAAATTTTGTTCTTCTAGGTTGAAGCGTTCGTCTACAGTAGCAGTTTTTATATTTAGGTTTCACTCTGTTCTCTCATATATAGATAGATGAATTTGGAACTCTAAATCCAACATGGTTTGTAGTAGCTCTTTGAAACTTGACAAAAAAAAGGAGTTCTCAGATTTGTCTCTATGGTTTGTTTCCTTTTCAAGTAGCCCTAGGCACAGACTGTGGAAAAGCACTTTCATTGAGAGGGGTTCCCAAGCTTCTAAGAAATAACGACTTTCCGAAATACCAGCAAATATTTTTTCACCCAATCTTGATGATACTTGGTGGTAATGATCTGTACACAAATCCCACTTGGCTCACCAAATTTTGTTCTTCTAGGTTGAAGCGTTCGTCTACAGTAGCAGTTTTTATATTTAGGGTTCCCTCTGTTCTCTCCTATATAGAAATATGAATTTGGAACTCTAAATCCAACATGGTTTGTAGTAGCTCTTTGAAACTTGACAAAATAAAGGAGTTCTCAGTTTTGTCGCTATGGTTTGTTTCCTCTTCAAGTAGCCCCAGGCACAGACTGTGGAAAAGCACTTTCATTGAGAGGGGTTCCCAAGCTTCTAAGAAATAACGAGTTGCCGAAATACCAGCGAATATTTTTTCACCCAATCTTTATGATACTTGTTGCTAATGATCAGTACACAAATCCCACTTGGCTCACCAAATTTTGTTTTTCTGGGTTGAAGCGTTCTTCTACAATAGCAGTTTTTATATTTAGGTTTCTCTCTGTTCTCTCCTATATAAATAGATGAATTTGGAACTCTAAATCCAACATGGTTTTAGTAGCTCTTTGAAACTTGACAAAATAAAGGAGGTCTCAGTTTTTTCTCTATGGTTTGTTTCCTCTTCAAGTAGCCCTAGGCACAGACTGTGGAAAAGCACTTTCATTGAGAGGGATTGACAAGCTTCTAAGAAATAATGAGTTTCCGAAATACCAGCAAATATTTTTTCACCCAATCTTGATGATACTTGGTGGTAATGATCAGTACACAAATCCCACTTGGCTCACAAAATTTTGTTCTTCCAGGTTGAAGCGTTCGTCTACAGTAGCAGTTTTATATTTAGTTTTCCCTCTGTTCTCTCCTATATAGATAGATGAATTTGGAACTCTAAATCCAACATGGTTTGTAGTAGCTCTTTGAAACTTGACAAAATAAAGGAGTTCTCAGTTTTGTCGCTATGGTTTGTTTCCTCTTCAAGTAGCCCCAGGCACAGACTGTGGAAAAGCACTTTCATTGAGAGGGGTTCCCAAGCTTCTAAGAAATAACGAGTTTCCGAAATACCAGCGAATATTTTTTCACCCAGTCGTTATAATACTTGTGGCTAATGATCAGTACACAAATCCCACTTGGCTCACCAAATTTTGTTCTTCTAGGTTGAAGCGTTCGTCTACAGTAGCAGGTTTTATATTTAGGTTTCCCTCTGTTCTCTCCTATATAGAAAGATGAATTTGGAACTCTAAATCCAACATGGTTTGTAGTAGCTCTTTGAAACTTGACAAAATAAAGGAGTTCTCAGTTTTGTCGCTATGGTTTGTTTCCTCTTCAAGTAGCCCCAGGCACAGACTGTGGAAAGCACTTTAATTGAGAGGGGTTCCCAAGCTTCTAACAAATAACGAGTTTCCGAAATACCAGCAAATATTTTTTCAGCCAATCCTGATGATACTTGGTGGTAATGATCAGTACACAAATCCCACTTGGCTCACCAAATTTTGTTCTTCTAGGTTGAAGCGTTCGTCTACAGTAGCAGTTTTTATATTTAGGTTTCACTCTCTTCTCTCATATATAGATAGATGAATTTGGAACTCTAAATCCAACATGGTTTGTAGTAGCTCTTTGAAACCTTACAAAATAAAGGAGTTCTCAGTTTTGTCTCTATGGTTTGTTTCCTCTTTAAGTAGCCCTAGGCAGAGACTCGGGAAAAGCACTTTCATTGAAAGGGGTTGCCAAGCTTCCAAGAAATAACGAGTTTCCGAAATACCAGCAAATATTTTTTCACAAAATGTTGTTGATACTTGGTGGTAATGATCAGTACACAAATCCCACTTGGCTCACAAAATTTTGTTCTTCTGGGTTGAAGCGTTCTTCTACAATAGCAGTTTTTATATTTAGGTTTCTCTCTGTTCTCTCCTATATAAATAGATGAATTTGGAACTCTAAATCCAACATGGTTTTAGTAGCTCTTTGAAACTTGACAAAATAAAGGAGGTCTCAGTTTTTTCTCTATGGTTTGTTTCCGCTTCAAGTAGCCCTAGGCACAGACTGTGGAAAAGCACTTTCATTGAGAGGGGTTGCCAAGCTTCTAAGAAATAATGAGTTTCCGAAATACCAGCAAATATTTTTTCACCCAATCTTGATGATACTTGGTGGTAATGATCAGTACACAAATCCCACTTGGCTCACCAAATTTTGTTCTTCTAGGTTGAAGCGTTCGTCTACAGTAGCAGTTTTATATTTAGTTTTCCCTCTGTTCTCTCCTATATAGATAGAGGAATTTGGAACTCTAAATCCAACATGGTTTGTAGTATCTCTTTGAAACTTGACAAAATAAAGGAGTTCTCAGATTTGTCTCTATGGTTTGTTTCCTCTTCAAGTAGCCCTAGGCACAGACTGTGGAAAAGCACTTTCATTGAGAGGGGTTGCCAAGCTTCTAAGAAACAACGAGTTTCCGAAATACCAGCAAATATTTTTTCACCCAATCTTGATGATACTTGGTGGTAATGATCAGTACACAAATCCCACTTGACTCACCAAATTTTGTTCTTCTAGGTTGAATTGTTCGTCTACAGTAGCAGTTTTTATATTTAGGTTTCCCTCTGTTCTCTCCTATATAGATAGATGAATTTGGAACTCTAAATCCAACATGATTTGTAGTAGCTCTTTGAAACTTGACAAAATAAAGGAGTTCTCAGTTTTGTCTCTATGGTTTGTTTCCTCTTAATGTAGCCCTAGGCACAGACTGTGGAAAGCACTTTCATTGAGATTGGTTGCCAAGCTTCTAAGAAATAACGAGTTTTCGAAATACCAGCAAATATTTTTTCACACAATCTTGTTGATACTTGGTGGTAATGATCAGTACACAAATCCCACTTGACTCACCAAATTTTGGTCTTCTAGGTTGAAGCGTTCGTCTACAGTAGCAGTTTTCATATTTAGATTTCTCTCTGTTCTCTCCTATATAGATAGATGAATTTGGAACTCTAAATCCAACATGGTTTGCAGTAGCTCTTTGAAACTTGACAAAATAAAGGAGTTCTCAGATTTGTCTCTATGGTTTGTTTCCACATCAAGTAGCCCTAGGCACAGACTGTGGAAAAGCACTTTCATTGAGAGGGGTTCCCAAGTTTCTAAGAAATAACGAGTTTCCGAAATACCAGCAAATATTTTTTCACCCAATCTTGATGATACTTGGTGGTCATGATCAGTACACAAATCCCACTTGGCTCACCAAATTTTGTTCGTCTAGGTTGAAGCGTTCATCTACAGTAGCAGTTTTTATATTTAGGGTTCCCTCTGTTCTCTCCTATATAGAAATATGAATTTGGAACTCTAAATCCAACATGGTTTGTAGTAGCTCTTTGAAACTTGACAAAATAAAGGAGTTCTCAGTTTTGTCGCTATGGTTTGTTTCCTCTTCAAGTAAGCCCAGGCACAGACTGTGGAAAAGCACTTTCATTGAGAGGGGTTCCCAAGCTTCTAAGAAATAACGAGTTTCCGAAATACCAGCGAATATTTTTTCACCCAATCGTTATGATACTTGTTGCTAATGATCAGTACACAAATCCCACTTGGCTCACCAAATTTTGTTCTTCTAGGTTGAAGCGTTCGTCGACAGTAGCAGTTTTTATATTTAGGTTTCCCTCTGTTCTCTCCTATATAGAAAGATGAATTTGGAACTCTAAATCCAACATGGTTTGTAGTAGCTCTTTGAAACTTGACAAAATAAAGGAGTTCTCAGTTTTGTCGCTATGGTTTGTTTCCTCTTCAAGTAGCCCCAGGCACAGACTGTGGAAAGCACTTTCATTGACATGGGTTGCCAAGCTTCTAAGAAATAACGAGTTTCCGAAATACCAGCAAATATTTTTTCACCCAATCTTGATGATACTTGGTGGTAATGATCAGTACACAAATCCCACTTGGCTCACCAAATTTTGTTCTTCTAGGTTGAAGCGTTCGTCTACAGTAGCAGTTTTTATATTTAGGTTTCACTCTGTTCTCTCATATATAGATAGATGAATTTGGAACTCTAAATCCAACATGGTTTGTAGTAGCTCTTTGAAACTTGACAAAATAAAGGAATTCTCAGTTTTATCTCTATGGTTTGTTTCCTCTTTAAGTAGCCCTAGGCAGAGACTCGGGAAAAGCACTTTCATTGAAAGGGGTTGCCAAGCTTCCAAGAAATAACGAGTTTCCGAAATACCAGCAAATATTTTTTCACACAATCTTGTTGATACTTGGTGGTAATGATTAGTACACAAATCCCACTTGCCTCACCAAATTTTGTTCCTCTAGGTTGAAGCGTTCGTCTACAATAGCAGTTTTTATATTTTGGTTTCTCTCTGTTCTCTCCTATATAGATAGATGAATTTGGAACTCTAAATCCAACATGGTTTGTAGTAGCTCTTTGAAACTTGACAAAATAAAGGAGGTCTCAGATTTGTCTCTATGGTTTGTTTACTCTTCAAGTAGCCATAGGCACAGACTGTGGAAAAGCACTTTCATTGAGAGGGGTTGCCAAGCTTCTAAGAAATAACGAGTTTCCGAAATACCAGCAAATATTTTTTCACCCAATCTTGATGATACTTGGTGGTAATGATCAGTACACAAATCCCACTTGGCTCACCAAATTTTGTTCTTCTAGATTGAAGCGTTCGTCTACAATAGCAGTTTTTATATTTAGGTTTCCCTCTGTTCTCTCCTATATAGATAGATGAATTTGGAACTCTAAATCCAACATGGTTTGTAGTAGCTCTTTGAAACTTGACAAAATGAAGGAGTTCTCAGATTTGTCTCTATGGTTTGTTTCCTCTTCAAGTAGCCCTAGGCACAGACTGTGGAAAAGCACTTTCATTGAGAGGGGTTGCCAAGCTTCTAAGAAATAACGACTTTCCGAAATACCAGCAAATATTTTTTCACCCAATCTTGATGATACTTGGTGGTAATGATCTGTACACAAATCCCACTTGGCTCACCAAATTTTGTTCTTCTAGGTTGAAGCGTTCGTCTACAGTAGCAGTTTTTATATTTAGGGTTCCCTCTGTTCTCTCCTATATAGAAATATGAATTTGGAACTCTAAATCCAACATGGTTTGTAGTAGCTCTTTGAAACTTGACAAAATAAAGGAGTTCTCAGTTTTGTCGCTATGGTTTGTTTCCTCTTCAAGTAGCCCCAGGCACAGACTGTGGAAAAGCACTTTCATTGAGAGGGGTTCCCAAGCTTCTAAGAAATAACGAGTTTCCGAAATACCAGCGAATATTTTTTCACCCAATCTTTATGATACTTGTTGCTAATGATCAGTACACAAATCCCACTTGGCTCACCACATTTTGTTTTTCTAGGTTGAAGCGTTCGTCGACAGTAGCAGTTTTTATATTTAGGTTTCCCTCTGTTCTCTCCTATATAGAAAGATGAATTTGGAACTCTAAATCCAACATGGTTTGTAGTAGCTCTTTGAAACTTGACAAAATAAAGGAGTTCTCAGTTTTGTCGCTATGGTTTGTTTCCTCTTCAAGTAGCCCCAGGCACAGACTGTGGAAAGCACTTTAATTGAGAGGGGTTCCCAAGCTTCTAGCAAATAACGAGTTTCCGAAATACCAGCAAATATTTTTTCACCCAATCTTGATGATACTTGGTGGTAATGATCAGTACACAAATCCCTCTTGGCTCACCAAATTTTGTTCTTCTAGGTTGAAGCGTTCGTCTACAGTAGCAGTTTTTATATTTAGGTTTCACTCTGTTCTCTCATATATAGATAGATGAATTTGGAACTCTAAATCCAACATGGTTTGTAGTAGCTCTTTGAAACCTTACAAAATAAAGGAATTCTCAGTTTTGTCTCTATGGTTTGTTTCCTCTTTAAGTAGCCCTAGGCAGAGACTCGGGAAAAGCACTTTCATTGAAAGGGGTTGCCAAGCTTCCAAGAAATAACGAGTTTCCGAAATACCAGCAAATATTTTTTCACAAAATGTTGTTGATACTTGGTGGTAATGATCAGTACACAAATCCCACTTGGCTCACCAAATTTTGTTTTTCTGGGTTGAAGCGTTCTTCTACAATAGCAGTTTTTATATTTAGGTTTCTCTCTGTTCTCTCCTATATAAATAGATGAATTTGGAACTCTAAATCCAACATGGTTTTAGTAGCTCTTTGAAACTTGACAAAATAAAGGAGGTCTCAGTTTTTTCTCTATGGTTTGTTTCCTCTTCAAGTAGCCCTAGGCACAGACTGTGGAAAAGCACTTTCATTGAGAGGGGTTGACAAGCTTCTAAGAAATTACCAGTTTCCGAAATACCAGCAAATATTTTTTCACCCAATCTTGATGATACTTGTTGCTAATGATCAGTACACAAATCCCACTTGGCTCACCAAATTTTGTTCTTCTAGGTTGAAGCGTTCGTCGACAGTAGCAGTTTTTATATTTAGGTTTCCCTCTGTTCTCTCCTATATAGAAAGATGAATTTGGAACTCTAAATCCAACATGGTTTGTAGTAGCTCTTTGAAACTTGACAAAATAAAGGAGTTCTCAGTTTTGTCGCTATGGTTTGTTTCCTCTTCAAGTAGCCCCAGGCACAGACTGTGGAAAGCACTTTCATTGACATGGGTTGCCAAGCTTCTAAGAAATAACAAGTTTCCGAAATACCAGCAAATATTTTTTCACCCAATCTTGATGATACTTGGTGGTAATGATCAGTACACAAATCCCACTTGGCTCACCAAATTTTGTTCTTCTAGGTTGAAGCGTTCGTCTACAGTAGCAGTTTTTATATTTAGGTTTCACTCTGTTCTCTCATATATAGATAGATGAATTTGGAACTCTAAATCCAACATGGTTTGTAGTAGCTCTTTGAAACTTGACAAAATAAAGGAATTCTCAGTTTTATCTCTATGGTTTGTTTCCTCTTTAAGTAGCCCTAGGCAGAGACTCGGGAAAAGCACTTTCATTGAAAGGGGTTGCCAAGCTTCCAAGAAATAACGAGTTTCCGAAATACCAGCAAATATTTTTTCACACAATCTTGTTGATACTTGGTGGTAATGATTAGTACACAAATCCCACTTGCCTCACCAAATTTTGTTCCTCTAGGTTGAAGCGTTCGTCTACAATAGCAGTTTTTATATTTTGGTTTCTCTCTGTTCTCTCCTATATAGATAGATGAATTTGGAACTCTAAATCCAACATGGTTTGTAGTAGCTCTTTGAAACTTGACAAAATAAAGGAGGTCTCAGATTTGTCTCTATGGTTTGTTTACTCTTCAAGTAGCCATAGGCACAGACTGTGGAAAAGCACTTTCATTGAGAGGGGTTGCCAAGCTTCTAAGAAATAACGAGTTTCCGAAATACCAGCAAATATTTTTTCACCCAATCTTGATGATACTTGGTGGTAATGATCAGTACACAAATCCCACTTGGCTCACCAAATTTTGTTCTTCTAGATTGAAGCGTTCGTCTACAATAGCAGTTTTTATATTTAGGTTTCCCTCTGTTCTCTCCTATATAGATAGATGAATTTGGAACTCTAAATCCAACATGGTTTGTAGTAGCTCTTTGAAACTTGACAAAATGAAGGAGTTCTCAGATTTGTCTCTATGGTTTGTTTCCTCTTCAAGTAGCCCTAGGCACAGACTGTGGAAAAGCACTTTCATTGAGAGGGGTTGCCAAGCTTCTAAGAAATAACGACTTTCCGAAATACCAGCAAATATTTTTTCACCCAATCTTGATGATACTTGGTGGTAATGATCTGTACACAAATCCCACTTGGCTCACCAAATTTTGTTCTTCTAGGTTGAAGCGTTCGTCTACAGTAGCAGTTTTTATATTTAGGGTTCCCTCTGTTCTCTCCTATATAGAAATATGAATTTGGAACTCTAAATCCAACATGGTTTGTAGTAGCTCTTTGAAACTTGACAAAATAAAGGAGTTCTCAGTTTTGTCGCTATGGTTTGTTTCCTCTTCAAGTAGCCCCAGGCACAGACTGTGGAAAAGCACTTTCATTGAGAGGGGTTCCCAAGCTTCTAAGAAATAACGAGTTTCCGAAATACCAGCAAATATTTTTTCACACAATCTTTATGATACTTGTTGCTAATGATCAGTACACAAATCCCACTTGGCTCACCACATTTTGTTTTTCTAGGTTGAAGCGTTCGTCGACAGTAGCAGTTTTTATATTTAGGTTTCCCTCTGTTCTCTCCTATATAGAAAGATGAATTTGGAACTCTAAATCCAACATGGTTTGTAGTAGCTCTTTGAAACTTGACAAAATAAAGGAGTTCTCAGTTTTGTCGCTATGGTTTGTTTCCTCTTCAAGTAGCCCCAGGCACAGACTGTGGAAAGCACTTTAATTGAGAGGGGTTCCCAAGCTTCTAACAAATAACGAGTTTCCGAAATACCAGCAAATATTTTTTCACCCAATCTTGATGATACTTGGTGGTAATGATCAGTACACAAATCCCTCTTGGCTCACCAAATTTTGTTCTTCTAGGTTGAAGCGTTCGTCTACAGTAGCAGTTTTTATATTTAGGTTTCACTCTGTTCTCTCATATATAGATAGATGAATTTGGAACTCTAAATCCAACATGGTTTGTAGTAGCTCTTTGAAACCTTACAAAATAAAGGAATTCTCAGTTTTGTCTCTATGGTTTGTTTCCTCTTTAAGTAGCCCTAGGCAGAGACTCGGGAAAAGCACTTTCATTGAAAGGGGTTGCCAAGCTTCCAAGAAATAACGAGTTTCCGAAATACCAGCAAATATTTTTTCACAAAATGTTGTTGATACTTGGTGGTAATGATCAGTACACAAATCCCACTTGGCTCACCAAATTTTGTTTTTCTGGGTTGAAGCGTTCTTCTACAATAGCAGTTTTTATATTTAGGTTTCTCTCTGTTCTCTCCTATATAAATAGATGAATTTGGAACTCTAAATCCAACATGGTTTTAGTAGCTCTTTGAAACTTGACAAAATAAAGGAGGTCTCAGTTTTTTCTCTATGGTTTGTTTCCTCTTCAAGTAGCCCTAGGCACAGACTGTGGAAAAGCACTTTCATTGAGAGGGGTTGACAAGCTTCTAAGAAATAACGAGTTTCCGAAATACCAGCGAATATTTTTTCACTCAATCGTTATAATACTTGTGGCTAATGATCAGTACACAAATCCCACTTGGCTCACCAAATTTTGTTCTTCTAGGTTGAAGCGTTCGTCTACAGTAGCAGGTTTTATATTTAGGTTTCCCACTGTTCTCTCCTATATAGAAAGATGAATTTGGAACTCTAAATCCAACATGGTTTGTAGTAGCTCTTTGAAACTTGACAAAATAAAGGAGTTCTCAGTTTTGTCGCTATGGTTTGTTTCCTCTTCAAGTAGCCCCAGGCACAGACTGTGGAAAGCACTTTCATTGAGATGGGTTGCCAAGCTTCTAAGAAATAACGAGTTTTCGAAATACCAGCAAATATTTTTTCACACAATCTTGTTGATACTTGGTGGTAATGATCAGTACACAAATCCCACTTGACTCACCAAATTTTGGTCTTCTAGGTTGAAGCGTTCGTCTACAGTAGCAGTTTTTATATTTAGATTTCTCTCTGTTCTCTCCTATATAGATAGATGAATTTGGAACTCTAAATCCAACATGGTTTGCAGTAGCTCTTTGAAACTTGACAAAATAAAGGAGTTCTCAGATTTGTCTCTATGGTTTGTTTCCACATCAAGTAGCCCTAGGCACAGACTGTGGAAAAGCACTTTCATTGAGAGGGGTTCCCAAGTTTCTAAGAAATAACGAGTTTCCGAAATACCAGCAAATATTTTTTCACCCAATCTTGATGATACTTGGTGGTCATGATCAGTACACAAATCCCACTTGGCTCACCAAATTTTGTTCTTCTAGGTTGAAGCGTTCATCTACAGTAGCAGTTTTTATATTTAGGGTTCCCTCTGTTCTCTCCTATATAGAAATATAAATTTGGAACTCTAAATCCAACATGGTTTGTAGTAGCTCTTTGAAACTTGACAAAATAAAGGAGTTCTCAGTTTTGTCGCTATGGTTTGTTTCCTCTTCAAGTAGCCCCAGGCACAGACTGTGGAAAAGCACTTTCATTGAGAGGGGTTCCCAAGTTTCTAAGAAATAACGAGTTTCCGAAATACCAGCGAATATTTTTTCACCCAATCGTTATGATACTTGTTGCTAGTGATCAGTACACAAATCCCACTTGGCTCACCAAATTTTGTTCTTCTAGGTTGAAGCGTTCGTCGACAGTAGCAGTTTTTATATTTAGGTTTCCCTCTGTTCTCTCCTATATAGAAAGATGAATTTGGAACTCTAAATCCAACATGGTTTGTAGTAGCTCTTTGAAACTTGACAAAATAAAGGACTTCTCAGTTTTGTCGCTATGGTTTGTTTCCTCTTCAAGTAGCCCCAGGCACAGACTGTGGAAAGCACTTTCATTGAGATGGGTTGCCTAGCTTCTAAGAAATAACGAGTTTCCGAAATACCAGCAAATATTTTTTCACCCAATCTTGATGATACTTGGTGGTAATGATCAGTACACAAATCCCACTTGGCTCACCAAATTTTGTTCTTCTAGTTTGAAGCGTTCGTCTACAGTAGCAGTTTTTATTTTAGGTTTCACTCTGTTCTCTCATATATAGATAGATGAATTTGGAACTCTAAATCCAACATGGTTTGTAGTAGCTCTTTGAAACTTGACAAAATAAAGGAATTCTCAGTTTTATCTCTATGGTTTGTTTCCTCTTTAAGTAGCCCTAGGCAGAGACTCGGGAAAAGCACTTTCATTGAAAGGGGTTGCCAAGCTTCCAAGAAATAACGAGTTTCCGAAATACCAGCAAATATTTTTTTACACAATCTTGTTGATACTTGGTGGTAATGATCAGTACACAAATCCCACTTGGCTCACCAAATTTTGTTCCTCTAGGTTGAAGCGTTCGTCTACAATAGCAGTTTTTATATTTTGGTTTCTCTCTGTTCTCTCCTATATAGATAGATGAATTTGGAACTCTAAATCTAACATGGTTTGTAGTAGCTCTTTGAAACTTGACAAAATAATGGAGGTCTCAGATTTGTCTCTATGGTTTGTTTACTCTTCAAGTAGCCATA
This sequence comes from Callospermophilus lateralis, assembly GCF_048772815.1. NCBI lineage: Eukaryota > Metazoa > Chordata > Mammalia > Rodentia > Sciuridae > Callospermophilus > Callospermophilus lateralis. The sequence goes on from NW_027513763.1 coordinate 42,462, forward strand.
GGCACAGACTGTGGAAAAGCACTTTCATTGAGAGGGGTTGCCAAGCTCCTAAGAAATAACGAGTTTCCGAAATACCAGCAAATATTTTTTCACCCAAACTTGATGATACTTGGTGGTAATGATCAGTACACAAATCCCACTTGGCTCAACAAATTTTGTTCTTCTAGGTTGAAGCGTTCGTCTACAGTAGCAGTTTTTATATTTAGGTTTCCCTCTGTTCTCTCCTATATAGATAGATGAATTTGGAACTCTAAATCCAACATGGTTTGTAGTAGCTCTTTGAAACTTTACAAAATAAAGGAGTTCTCCGTTTTGTCTCTATGGTTTGTTTCCTCTTAAAGAAGCCCTAGGCACAGACTGTGGAGAGCACTTTCATTGAGATGGGTTGCCAAGCTTCTAAGAAATAAGGAGTTTCCGAAATACCAGCAAATATTTTTTCACACAAACTTGTTGATACTTGGTGGTAATGATCATTATACAAATCCCACTAGGCTCACCAAATTTTGGTCTTCTAGGTTGAAGCGTTCGTCTACAGTAGCAGTTTTTATATTTAGGTTTCTCTCTGTTCTCTCCTATATAGATAGATGAATTTGGAACTCTAAATCCAACATGGTTTGTAGTAGCTCTTTGAAACTTGACAAAATAAAGGAGTTCTCAGATTTGTCTCTATGGTTTGTTTCCTCTTCAAGTAGCCCTAGGCACAGACTGTGGAAAAGCACTTTCATTGAGAGGGGTTGCCAAGCTTCTAAGAAATAACGAGTTTCCGAAATAACAGCGAATCTTTATCACCCAATCTTGATGATACTTGTTGCTAATGATCAGTACACAAATCCCACTTGGCTCACCAAATTTTGTTCTTCTAGGTTGAAGCGTTCGTCTACAGTAGCAATTTTTATATTTAGGTTTCCCTCTGTTCTCTCCTATATAGAAAGATGAATTTGGAACTCTAAATCCAACATGGTTTGTAGTAGCTCTTTGAAATTTGACAAAATAAAGGAGTTCTCAGTTTTGTCGCTATGGTTTGTTTCCTATTCAAGTAGCCCCAGGCACAGACTGTGGAAAAGCACTTTCATTGAGAGGGGTTCCCAAGCTTCTAAGAAATAACGAGTTTCCGAAATACCAGCAAATATTTTTTCACCCAATCTTGATGATGCTTGGTGGTAATGATCAGTACACAAATCCCACTTGACTCACGAAATTTTGTTCTTCTAGGTTGAATCGTTCGTCTACAGTAGCAGTTTTCATATTTAAGTTTCTCTCTGTTCTCTCCTATATAGATAGATGAATTTGGAACTCCAAATCCAACATGGTATGTAGTAGCTCTTTGAAACTTGACAAAATAAAGGAGGTCTCAGATTGTCTCTATGGTTTGTTCCCTCTTCAAGTAGCCCTAGGCACAGACTGTGGAAAAGCACTTTCATTGAGAGGGTTTGCCAACCTTCTAAGAAATAACGAGTTTCCGAAATATCAGCAAATATTTTTTCACCCAATCTTGATGATACTTGGTGGTAATGATCAGCACACAAATCCCACTTGGCTCAACAAATTTTGTTCTTCTAGGTTGAAGCGTTCGTCTACAGTAGCAGTTTTTATATTTAGGTTTCTTTCTGTTCTCGCCTATATAGATAGATGAGTTTGGAACTCTAAATCCAACATGGTTTGTAGTAGCTCTTTGAAACTTGACAAAATAAAGGAGTTCTCAGTTTTGTCTCTATGGTTTGTTTCCTCTTAAAGAAGCCCTAGGCACAGACTGTGGAGAGCACTTTCATTGAGATGGTTTGCCAAGCTTCTAAGAAATAACGAGTTTCCGAAATACCAGCAAATATTTTTTCACACAAATTTGTTGATACTTGGTGGTAATGATCAGTATACAAATCCCACTTCTCTCACCAAATTTTGGTCTTCTAGGTTGAAGCGTTCGTCTACAGTAGCAGTTTTTATATTTAGGTTTCTCTCTGTTCTCTCCTATATAGATAGATGAATTTGGAACTCTAAATCCAACATGGTTTGTAGTACCTCTTTGAAACTTGACAAAATAAAGGAGTTCTAAGATTTGTCTCTATGGGTTGTTTCCTCTTCAAGAAGCTATAGACACAGACTGTGGAAAAGCACTTTCATTGAGAGGGGTTGCCAAGCTTCTAAGAAATAACTAGTTTCCGAAATAACAGCGAATATTTTTTCACCCAATCTTGATGATACTTGTTGCTAATGATCAGTACACAAATCCCACTTGGCTCACCAAATTTTGTTCTTCTAGGTTGAAGCGTTCGTCTACAGTAGCAGTTTTTATATTTAGGTTTCACTCTGTTCTCTCATATATAGATAGATGAATTTGGAACTCTAAATCCAACATGGTTTGTAGTAGCTCTTTGAAACTTGACAAAATAAAGGAGTTCTCAGATTTGTCTCTATGGTTTGTTTCCTCTTCAAGTAGCCCTAGGCACAGACTGTGGAAAAGCACTTTCATTGAGAGGGGTTGCCAAGCTTCTAAGAAATAACGAGTTTCCGAAATAACAGCGAATATTTTTTCACCCAATCTTGATGATACTTGTTGCTAATGATCAGTACACAAATCCCACTTGGCTGACCAAATTTTGTTCTTCTAGGTTGAAGCGTTCGTCTACAGTAGCAGTTTTTATATTTAGGTTTCCCTCTGTTCTCTCCTATATAGAAAGATGAATTTGGAACTCTAAATCCAACATAATTTGTAGTAGCTCTTTGAAACTTGACAAAATAAAGGAGTTCTCTGTTTTGTCGCTATGGTTTGTTTCCTATTCAAGTAGCCCCAGGCACAGACTGTGGAAAAGCACTTTCATTGAGAGGGGTTTCGCAAGCTTCTACAAAATAACGAGTTTCCGAAATACCAGCAAATATTTTTTCACCCAATCTTGATGATACTTGGTGCTAATGTTCTGTACACAAATCCCACTTGGCTCACCAAATTTTGTTCTTCTAGGTTGAAGCGTTCGTCTACAGTAGCAGTTTTCATATTTAGGTTTCTCTCTGTTCTCTCCTATATAGATAGATGAATTTGGACCTCTAAATCCAACATGGTATGTAGTAGCTCTTTGAAACTTGACAAAATAAAGGAGGTCTCAGATTGTCTTTATGGTTTGTTCCCTCTTCAAGTAGCCCTAGGCACAGACTGTGGAAAAGCACTTTCATTGAGAGGGGTTGCCAAGCTTCTAAGAAATAACGAGTTTCCAAAATACCATCAAATATTTTTTCACCCAATCTTGATGATACTTGGTGCTAATGTTCTGTACAAAAATCCCACTTGGCTCACCAAATTTAGTTCTTCTAGGTTGAAGCGTTCGTGTACAGTAGCAGTTTTTATATTTAGGTTTCCCTCTGTTCTCTCCTACACAGATAGATGAATTTGGAACTCTAAATCCAACATGGTTTGTAGTAGCCCTTTGAAATTTGACAAAATAAAGGAGTACTCAGTTTTGTCTCTCTGGTTTGTTTCCTTTTCAAATAGCACTAGGAACAGACTGTGGAAAAGCACTTTCATTGAGATGGGTTGCCAAGCTTCTAAGAAATATCGAGTTTCCGACATACCAGCAAATATTTTTTCACCCAAACTTGATGATACTTGGTGGTAATGATCAGCACACAAATCCCAATTGGCTAACCAATTTTGGTTCATCTAGGATGAAGCATTCGTGTACAGTAGCAGTTTTAATATTTAGGTTTCCCTCTGTTCTCTCCTATATAGATAGATGAATTTGGAACTCTAAATCCAACATGATTTGTAGTAGCTCTTTGAAACTTGACAAAATAAAGGAGTTCTCAGTTTTGTCTCTATGGTTTGTTTCCTCTTAAAGTAGCCCTAGGCACAGACTGTGGAAAGCACTTTCATTGAGATTGGTTGCCAAGCTTCTAAGAAATAACGAGTTTCCGAAATACCAGCAAATATTTCTTCACCCAATCTTGATGATACTTGGTGGTAGTGATCAGTACACAAATCCCACGTGGCTTACCAAATTTTGTTATTCTAGGTTGAAGCGTTCGTCTACAGTAGCAGTTTTTATATTTAGGTTTCCCTCTGTTCTCTCCTATACAGATAGATGAATTTGGAACTCTAAATCCAACATGGTTTGTAGTAGCTCTTTGAAACTTGACAAAATAAAGGAGTTCTCAGTTTTGTCTCTATGGTTTGTTTCCTCTTCAAGTAGCCCTACGCACAGACTGTGTAAAGCACTTTCATTGAGAGGGGTTGCCAAGCTTCTACGAAATAACGAGTTTCCAAAATACCAGCAAATATTTTTTCACCCAATCTTGATAATACTTGGTGGTAATGATCAGTACACAAATCCAACTTGGCTTACCAAATTTTGATCTTCTAGGTTGAAGCGTTCGTCTACAGTAGCAGGTTTTATATTTAGGTGTCCCTCTGTTCTCTCCCATATAGATAGATGAATTTGGAACTCTAAATCCAACATGATTTGTAGTAGCTCCTTGAAACTTGACAAAATAAAGGAGTTCTCAGTTTTGTCTCTATGGTTTGTTTCCTCTTCAAGTAGTCCTAGGCACAGACTGTGGAAAAGCATTTTCATTGAGAGGGGTTGCCAAGCTTCTAAGAAATAACGAGTTTCCGAAATACCAGCAAATATTTTTTCAACCAATCTTGATGATACTTGTTGCTAATGATCAGTACACAAATCCCACTTGGCTCACCAAATTTAGTTCTTCTAGGTTGAAGCGTTCGTGTACAGTAGCAGTTTTTATATTTAGGTTTCCCTCTGTGCTCTCCTATACAGATAGATGAATTTGGAACTCTAAATCCAACATGGTTTGTAGTAGCCCTTTAAAACTTGACAAAATAAAGGAGTTCTCAGTTTTGTCTCGATGGTTTGTTTCCTCTTCAAGTAGCCCTAGGCACAGACTGTGTAAAGCAATTTCATTGAGAGGGGTTGCCAAGCTTCTACGAAATAACGAGTTTCCGAAATACCAGCAAATATTTTTTCACACAATCTTGATAATACTTGGTGGTAATGATCAGGACACAAATCCCACTTGGCTCCCCAAATTTTGTTCTTCTAGGTTGAAGCGTTCGTCTACAGTAGCAGGTTTTATATTTAGGTTTCCCTCTGTTCTCTCCCATATAGATAGATGAATTTGGAACTCTATATCCAACATGGTTTGTAGTAGCTCTTTGAAACTTGAAAAAATAAAGAGTTCTCAGTTTTGTCGCTATGGTTTGTTTCCTCTTCAAGTAGCCCTAGGCACAGACTGTGGAAAAGCACTTTCATTGAGAGGGGTTCCCAAGCTTCTAAGAAATAACGAGTTTCCGAAATACCAGCAAATATCTTTTCACCCAATCTTGACGATACGTGGTGGTAATGATCAGTACACAAGTCCCACTTGGCTCACCAAATTTTGTTCTTCTAGGTTGAAGCGTTCGTCTACAGTACCAGTTTTTATGTTTAGGTTTCACTCTGTTCTCTCATATATAGATAGATAAATTTGGAACTCTAAATCCAACATGGTTTGTAGTACCTCTTTGAAACTTGACAAAATAAAGGAGTTCTCAGTTTTGTCTCTATGATTTGTTTCCTCTTCAAGTAGCCCTAGGCACACACTGTGGAAAGCACTTTCATTGAGATGGGTTGTCAAGCTTCTAAGAAATAACGAGTTTCCGAAATACCAGCAAATATTTTTTCACACAATCTTGTTGATACTTGGTGGTAATGATCAGTACACAAATCCCACTTGGCTCACCAAATTTGGTCTTCTAGGTTGAAGCGTTCGTCTACAGTAGCAGTCTTTATATTTAGGTTTATCTCTGTTCTCTCCTATATAGATAGATGAATTTGGAACTCTAAATCCAATATGGTTTGTAGTAGCTCTTTGAAACTTGACAAAATAAAGGAGTTCTCAGATTTGTCTCTATGGTTTGTTTCCTCTTCAAGTAGCCCTAGGCACAGACTGTGGAAAGCACTTTAATTGAGATGTGTTGCCAAGCTTCTAAGAAATAACGAGTTTCGGAAATACCAGCAAATATTTTTTCACCCAAACTTGATGATACTTGGTGGTAATGATTAGTATACAAATCCCACTTGGCTTACCAAATTTTGTTCTTCTAGGTTGAAGCGTTCGTCTACAGTAGCAGTTTTTATATTTAGGTTTCCCTCTGTTCTCTCCTATATAGAAAGATGAATTTGGAACTATAAATCCAACATGCTTTGTAGTAGCTCCTTGAAACTTGACAAAATAAAGGAGTTCTCAGTTTTGTCTCTATGGTTTGTTTCCTCTTCAAGTAGCCCAAGGCACAGACTGTGGAAAAGCACTTTCATTGAGAGGGGTTGCCAAGCTTCTAAGAAATAACGATTTTCCGAAATACCAGCAAATATTTTTTCACCCAATCTTTAGGATACTTGTTGATAATGATCAGTACACAAATCCCACTTGGCTCACCAAATTTAGTTCTTCTAGGTTGAAGCGTTCGTGTACAGTAGCAGTTTTTATATTTAGGTTTCCCTCTGTCTCTCCTATATAGATAGATGAATTTGGAACTCTAAATCCAACATGGTTTGTAGTAGCTCTTTGAAACTTGGCAAAATAAAGGAGTTCTCAGTTTTGTCTCTATGGTTTGTTTCCTTTTAAAGTAGCCCTAGGCACAGACTGTGGAAAGCACTTTCATTGAGATGGGTTGTCAAGCTTCTAAGAAATAACGATTTTCTGAAATACCAGCAAATATTTTTCACACAATCTTGTTGATACTTGGTGGTAATGATCAGTACACAAATCCAACTTGGCTCACCAAATTTTGTTCTTCTAGGTTGAAGCGTTCGTCTACAGTAGCAGTTTTTCTATTTAGGTTTCTCTATGTTCTCTCCTATATAGATAGATGATATGGAACTCTAAATCCAACATGCTTTGTAGTAGCTCTTTGAAACTTGACAAAATAAAGGAGTTCTCAGATTTGTCTCTATGGTTTGTTTCCTCTTCAAGTAGCCCTAGGTACAGACTGTGGAAAAGCGCTTTCATTGAGAGGGGCTGCCAAGCTTCTAAGAAATAACGAGTTTCCGAAATACCAGCAAATATTTTTTCACCCAATCTTGATGATACTTGGTGGTAATGATCAGTACACAAATCCCACTTGGCTTACCAAATTTTGTTCTTCTATGTTGAAGCGTTCGTCTACAGTAGCAGTATTTATATTTAGGTTTCCCTTTGTTCTCTCCTATATAGATAGATGAATTTGGAACTCTAAATCCAACATGCTTTGTAGTAGCTCCTTGAAACTTGAAAAAATAAAGGAGTTCTCAGTTTTGTCTCTATGGTTTGTTTCCTCTTCAAGTAGCCCTAGGCATAGACTGTGGAAAAGCACTTTCATTGAGAGGGGTTGCCAAGCTTCTAAGAAATAACGAGTTTCCGAAATACCAGCAAATATTTTTTCACCCAATCTTGATGATACTTGTTGCTAATGATCAGTACACAAATCCCACTTGGCTCACCAAATTTAGTTCTTCTAGGTTGAAGCGTTCGAGTACAGTAGCAGTTTTTATATTTAGGTTTCCCTCTGTTCTCTCCTATACAGATAGATGAATTTGGAACTCTTAATCCAACATGGTTTGTAGTAGCTCTTTGAAACTTGACAAAATAAAGGAGTTCTCAGTTTTGTCTCTATGGATTGTTTCCTCTTAAAGTAGCCCTAGGCACAGACTGTGGAAAGCACTTTCATTGAAATGGGTTGCCAAGCTTCTAAGAAATAACGAGTTTCCGAAATACCAGCATATATTTTTTCACACAACCTTGTTGATACTTGGTGGTAATGATCAGTACACAAATCCCACCTGGCTCACCAAATTTTGTTCTTCTAGGTTGAAGCGTTCGTCTACAGTAGCAGTTTTTATATTTAGGTTTCCCTCTGTTCTCTCCTATACAGATAGATGAATTTGGAACTCTAAATCCAACATGGTTTGTAGTAGCTCTTTGAAACTTGACAAAATAAAGGAGTTCTCAGTTTTGTCTCTATGCTTTGTTTCCTCTTCAAGTAGCCCTACGCACAGACTGTGTAAAGCACTTTCATTTAGAGGGGTTGCCAAGCTTCTACGAAATAACGAGTTTCCAAAATACCAGCAAATATTTTTTCACCCAATCTTGATAATACTTGGTGGTAATGATCAGTACACAAATCCAACTTGGCTTACCAAATTTTGATCTTCTAGGTTGAAGCGTTCGTCTACAGTAGCAGGTTTTATATTTAGGTGTCCCTCTGTTCTCTCCCATATAGATAGATGAATTTGGAACTCTAAATCCAACATGCTTTGTAGTAGCTCCTTGAAACTTGAAAAAATAAAGGAGTTCTCAGTTTTGTCTCTATGGTTTGTTTCCTCTTCAAGTAGTCCTAGGCACAGACTGTGGAAAAGCATTTTCATTGAGAGGGGTTGCCAAGCTTCTAAGAAATAACGAGTTTCCGAAATACCAGCAAATATTTTTTCACCCAATCTTGATGATACTTGTTGCTAATGATCAGTACACAAATCCCACTTGGCTCACCAAATTTAGTTCTTCTAGGTTGAAGCGTTCGTGTATAGTAGCAGTTTTTATATTTAGGTTTCCCTCTGTGCTCTCCTATACAGATAGATGAATTTGGAACTCTAAATCCAACATGGTTTGTAGTAGCTCTTTAAAACTTGACAAAATAAAGGAGTTCTCAGTTTTGTCTCTATGGTTTGTTTCCTCTTCAAGTAGCCCTAGGCACAGACTGTGTAAAGCAATTTCATTGAGAGGGGTTGCCAAGCAACTACGAAATAACGAGTTTCCAAAATACCAGCAAATATTTTTTCACACAATCTTGATAATACTTGGTGGTAATGATCAGGACACAAATCCCACTTGGCTCCCCAAATTTTGTTCTTCTAGGTTGAAGCGTTCGTCTACAGTAGCAGGTTTTATATTTAGGTTTCCCTCTGTTCTCTCCCATATACATAGATGAATTTGGAACTCTAAATCCAACATGGTTTGTAGTAGCTCTTTGAAACTTGAAAAAATAAAGGAGTTCTCAGTTTTGTCGCTATGGTTTGTTTCCTCTTCAAGTAGCCCTAGGCACAGACTGTGGAAAAGCACTTTCATTGAGAGGGGTTCCCAAGCTTCTAAGAAATAACGAGTTTCCGAAATACCAGCAAATATTTTTTCACACAATCTTGTTGATACGTGGTGGTAATGATCAGTACACAAATCCCACTTGGGTCACCAAATTTTGTTCTTCTAGGTTGAAGCGTTCGTCTACAGTAGCAGTTTTTATATTTAGGTTTCTCTCTGTTCTCTCCTAAATAGGTAGATGAATTTGGAACTCTAAATCCAACATGGTTTGTACTAGCTCTTTGAAACTTGACAAAATAAAGGAGTTCTCAGATTTGTCTCTATGATTTGTTTCCTCTTCAAGTAGCCCTAGGCACAGACTGCGGAAAGCAGTTTCATTGAGATGGGTTGCCAAGCTTCTAAGAAATAACGAGTTTCGGAAACACCAGCAAATATTTTTTCACCCAAACTTGATGATACTTCGTGGTAATGATTAGTATACAAGTCCCACTTGGCTTACCAAATTTTGTTCTTCTAGGTGGAAGCGTTCGTGTACAGTAGCAGTTTTTATATTTAGGTTTCCCTCTGTTCTCTCCTATACAGATAGATGAATTTGGAACTCTAAATCCAACATGGTTTGTAGTAGCTCTTTGAAACTTGACAAAATAAAGGTGTTCTCAGTATTGTCTCTATGATTTGTTTCCTCTTCAAGTAGCCCTAGGCACAGACTGTGGAAAGCACTTTCATTGAGATGGGTTGTCAAGCTTCTAAGAAATAACGAGTTTCCGAAATACCAGCAAATATTTTTTCACACAATCTTGTTGATACTTGGTGGTAATGATCAGTACACAAATCCCACTTGGCTCACCAAATTTGGTCTTCTAGGTTGAAGCGTTCGTCTACAGTAGCAGTCTTTATATTTAGGTTTATCTCTGTTCTCTCCTATATAGATAGATGAATTTGGAACTCTAAATCCAATATGGTTTGTAGTAGCTCTTTGAAACTTGACAAAATAAAGGAGTTCTCAGATTTGTCTCTATGGTTTGTTTCCTCTTCAAGTAGCCCAAGGCACAGACTGTGGAAAGCACTTTAATTGAGATGTGTTGCCAAGCTTCTAAGAAATAACGAGTTTCGGAAATACCAGCAAATATTTTTTCACCCAAACTTGATGATACTTGGTGGTAATGATTAGTATACAAATCCCACTTGGCTTACCAAATTTTGTTCTTCTAGGTTGAAGCGTTCGTCTACAGTAGCAGTTTTTATATTTAGGTTTCCCTCTGTTCTCTCCTATATAGAAAGATGAATTTGGAACTATAAATCCAACATGCTTTGTAGTAGCTCCTTGAAACTTGACAAAATAAAGGAGTTCTCAGTTTTGTCTCTATGGTTTGTTTCCTCTTCAAGTAGCCCAAGGCACAGACTGTGGAAAAGCACTTTCATTGAGAGGGGTTGCCAAGCTTCTAAGAAATAACGATTTTCCGAAATACCAGCAAATATTTTTTCACCCAATCTTTAGGATACTTGTTGATAATGATCAGTACACAAATCCCACTTGGCTCACCAAATTTAGTTCTTCTAGGTTGAAGCGTTCGTGTACAGTAGCAGTTTTTATATTTAGGTTTCCCTCTGTTCTCTCCTATATAGATAGATGAATTTGGAACTCTAAATCCAACATGGTTTGTAGTAGCTCTTTGAAACTTGGCAAAATAAAGGAGTTCTCAGTTTTGTCTCTATGGTTTGTTTCCTTTTAAAGTAGCCCTAGGCACAGACTGTGGAAAGCACTTTCATTGAGATGGGCTGTCAAGCTTCTAAGAAATAACGAGTTTCCGAAATACCAGGAAATATTTTTCACACAATCTTGTTGATACTTGGTGGTAATGATCAGTACACAAATCCCACTTGGCTCACCAAATTTAGTTCTTCTAGGTTGAAGCGTTCGTCTACAGTAGCAGTTTTTCTATTTAGGTTTCTCTATGTTCTCTCCTATATAGATAGATGAATTTGGAACTCTAAATCCAACATGCTTTGTAGTAGCTCTTTGAAACTTGACAAAACAAAAGAGTTCTCTGATTTTTCTCTATGGTTTGTTTCCTCTTCAAGTAGCCCTAGGTACAGACTGTGGAAAAGCGCTTTCATTGAGAGGGGCTGCCAAGCTTCTAAGAAATAACGAGTTTCCGAAATACCAGCAAATATTTTTTCACCCAATCTTGATGATACTTGGTGGTAATGATCAGTACACAAATCCCACTTGGCTTACCAAATTTTGTTCTTCTATGTTGAAGCGTTCGTCTACAGTAGCAGTATTTATATTTAGGTTTCCCTTTGTTCTCTCCTATATAGATAGATGAATTTGGAACTCTAAATCCAACATGCTTTGTAGTAGCTCCTTGAAACTTGAAAAAATAAAGGAGTTCTCAGTTTTGTCTCTATGGTTTGTTTCCTCTTCAAGTAGCCCTAGGCATAGACTGTGGAAAAGCACTTTCATTGAGAGGGGTTGCCAAGCTTCTAAGAAATAACGAGTTTCCGAAATACCAGCAAATATTTTTTCACCCAATCTTGATGATACTTGTTGCTAATGATCAGTACACAAATCCCACTTGGCTCACCAAATTTAGTTCTTCTAGGTTGAAGCGTTCGAGTACAGTAGCAGTTTTTATATTTAGGTTTCCCTCTGTTCTCTCCTATACAGATAGATGAATTTGGAACTCTAAATCCAACATGGTTTGTAGTAGCTCTTTGAAACTTGACAAAATAAAGGAGTTCTCAGTTTTGTCTCTCTGGTTTGTTTCCTCTTCATGTAGCCCTAGGAACAGACTGTGGAAAAGCACTTTCATTGAGATGGGTTGCCAAGCTTCTAAGAAATATCGAGTTTCCGAAATACCAGCAAATATTTTTTCACCCAAACTTGATGATACTTGGTGGTAATGATCAGCACACAATTCCCACTTGGCTAACCAATTTTTGTTCATCTAGGATGAAGCATTCGTGTACAGTAGCAGTTTTTATATTTAGGTTTCCCTCTGTTCTCTCCTATATAGATAGATGAATTTGGAACTCTAAATCCAACTTGGTTTGTAGTAGCTCTTTGAGACTTGACAAAATAAAGGAGTTCTCAGTTTTGTCTCTATGGTTTGTTTCCTCTTAAAGTAGCCCTAGGCACAGACTGTGGAAAGCACTTTCATTGAGATTGGTTGCCAAGCTTCTAAGAAATAACGAGTTTCCGAAATACCAGCAAATATCTCTTCACCCAATCTTGATGATACTTGGTGGTAGTGATCACTACACAAATCCCACTTGCCTCACCAAATTTTGTTCTTCTAGGTTGAAGCGTTCGTCTACAGTAGCAGTTTTTATATTTAGGTTTCCCTCTGTTCTCTCCTATATAGAAAGATGAATTTGGAACTATAAATCCAACATGCTTTGTAGTAGCTCCTTGAAACTTGACAAAATAAAGGAGTTCTCAGTTTTGTCTCTATGGTTTGTTTCCTCTTCAAGTAGCCCAAGGCACAGACTGTGGAAAAGCACTTTCATTGGGAGGGGTTGCCAAGCTTCTAAGAAATAACGATTTTCCGAAATACCAGCAAATATTTTTTCACCCAATCTTTAGGATACTTGTTGATAATGATCAGTACACAAATCCCACTTGGCTCACCAAATTTAGTTCTTCTAGGTTGAAGCGTTCGTGTACAGTAGCAGTTTTTATATTTAGGTTTCCCTCTGTTCTCTCCTATATAGATAGATGAATTTGGAACTCTAAATCCAACATGGTTTGTAGTAGCTCTTTGAAACTTGGCAAAATAAAGGAGTTCTCAGTTTTGTCTCTATGGTTTGTTTCCTTTTAAAGTAGCCCTAGGCACAGACTGTGGAAAGCACTTTCATTGAGATGGGCTGTCAAGCTTCTAAGAAATAACGAGTTTCCGAAATACCAGGAAATATTTTTCACACAATCTTGTTGATACTTGGTGGTAATGATCAGTACACAAATCCCACTTGGCTCACCAAATTTAGTTCTTCTAGGTTGAAGCGTTCGTCTACAGTAGCAGTTTTTCTATTTAGGTTTCTCTATGTTCTCTCCTATATAGATAGATGAATTTGGAACTCTAAATCCAACATGCTTTGTAGTAGCTCTTTGAAACTTGACAAAACAAAAGAGTTCTCTGATTTTTCTCTATGGTTTGTTTCCTCTTCAAGTAGCCCTAGGTACAGACTGTGGAAAAGCGCTTTCATTGAGAGGGGCTGCCAAGCTTCTAAGAAATAACGAGTTTCCGAAATACCAGCAAATATTTTTTCACCCAATCTTGATGATACTTGGTGGTAATGATCAGTACACAAATCCCACTTGGCTTACCAAATTTTGTTCTTCTATGTTGAAGCGTTCGTCTACAGTAGCAGTATTTATATTTAGGTTTCCCTTTGTTCTCTCCTATATAGATAGATGAATTTGGAACTCTAAATCCAACATGCTTTGTAGTAGCTCCTTGAAACTTGAAAAAATAAAGGAGTTCTCAGTTTTGTCTCTATGGTTTGTTTCCTCTTCAAGTAGCCCTAGGCATAGACTGTGGAAAAGCACTTTCATTGAGAGGGGTTGCCAAGCTTCTAAGAAATAACGAGTTTCCGAAATACCAGCAAATATTTTTTCACCCAATCTTGATGATACTTGTTGCTAATGATCAGTACACAAATCCCACTTGGCTCACCAAATTTAGTTCTTCTAGGTTGAAGCGTTCGAGTACAGTAGCAGTTTTTATATTTAGGTTTCCCTCTGTTCTCTCCTATACAGATAGATGAATTTGGAACTCTAAATCCAACATGGTTTGTAGTAGCTCTTTGAAACTTGACAAAATAAAGGAGTTCTCAGTTTTGTCTCTCTGGTTTGTTTCCTCTTCATGTAGCCCTAGGAACAGACTGTGGAAAAGCACTTTCATTGAGATGGGTTGCCAAGCTTCTAAGAAATATCGAGTTTCCGAAATACCAGCAAATATTTTTTCACCCAAACTTGATGATACTTGGTGGTAATGATCAGCACACAATTCCCACTTGGCTAACCAATTTTTGTTCATCTAGGATGAAGCATTCGTGTACAGTAGCAGTTTTTATATTTAGGTTTCCCTCTGTTCTCTCCTATATAGATAGATGAATTTGGAACTCTAAATCCAACTTGGTTTGTAGTAGCTCTTTGAGACTTGACAAAATAAAGGAGTTCTCAGTTTTGTCTCTATGGTTTGTTTCCTCTTAAAGTAGCCCTAGGCACAGACTGTGGAAAGCACTTTCATTGAGATTGGTTGCCAAGCTTCTAAGAAATAACGAGTTTCCGAAATACCAGCAAATATCTCTTCACCCAATCTTGATGATACTTGGTGGTAGTGATCACTACACAAATCCCACTTGCCTCACCAAATTTTGTTCTTCTAGGTTGAAGCGTTCGTCTACAGTAGCAGTTTTATATTTAGGTTCCTCTCTGTTCTCTCCTATATAGATAGATGAATTTGGAACTCTAAATTCAAGGTTTGCAGTAGCTCTTTGAAACTTGACAAAATAAAGGAGTTCTCAGATTTGTCTCTATGGTTTGTTTTCTCTTCAAGTAGCCCTAGGCACATACTGTGGAAAAGCACTTTCATTGAGAGGGGTTGCCAAGCTTCTAAGAAATAACGAGTTTCCGAAATACCAGCAAATATTTTTTCACCCAATCTTGATGATACTTGGTGGTAATGATCAGTACTCAAATCCCACTTGGCTAACCAATTTTTGTTCATCTAGGATGAAGCATTCATGTACAGTAGCAGTTTTAATATTTAGGTTTCCCTCTGTTCTCTCCTATATAGATAGATGAATTTGGAACTCTAAATCCAACTGTAGTAGCTCTTTGAAACTTGGCAAAATAAAGGAGTTCTCTGTTTTGTCTCTATGGTTTTTTTCCTTTTAAAGTAGCCCTAGGCACAGACTGTGGAAAGCACTTTCATTGAGATGGGTGTCAAGCTTCTAAGAAATAACGAGTTTCCGAAATACCAGCAAATATTTTTCACACAAACTTGTTGATACTTGGTGGTAATGATCAGACACAAATCCCACTTGGCTTTAACAAATTTGTTCTTCTAGATTGAAGCGTTCGTCTACAGTAGTAGTTTTTATATTTAGGTCTCCCTCTGTTCTCTCCTATATAGATAGATGAATTTGGAACTCTAAATCCAACATGCTTTGTAGTAGCTCCTTGAAACTTGACAAAAAAAAGAGTTCTCAGTTTTGTCTCTATGGTTTGTTTCCTCTTCAAGTAGCCCTAGGCACAGACTGTGGAAAGCACTTTCATTGAGATGGGTTGTCAAGCTTCTAAGAAATAACGAGTTTCCGAAATACCACCAAATATTTTTCACACAATCTTGTTGATACTTGGTGGTAATGATCAGTACACAAATCCCACTTGGCTCACCTAATTTGGTCTTCTAGGTTGAAGCGTTCGTCTACAGTAGCAGTTTTTATATTTAGGTTCTCTCTGTTCTCTCCTATATAGATAGATGATTTTGAACTCTAAATCCAACATGGTTTCTAGTAGCTCTTTGAAACTTGACAAAATAAAGGAGTTCTCAGATTTGTCACTATGTTTTGTATCCTCTTCAATAGCCCTAGGCACAGACTGTGGAAAAACACTTTCATTGAAAGGGGTTGCCAAGCTTCTAAGAAATAACGAGTTTCGGAAATACCAGCAAATATTTTTTTACCCAAACTTCATGATACTTGGTGGTAATGATTAGTATACCAAATCCCACTTGGCTTACCAAATTTTGTTCTTCTAGGTTGAAGCGTTCGTCTACAGTAGCAGTTTTTAGTTTTAGGTTTCCCCCTGTTCTCCACTATATAGAAAGATGAATTGGAACTCTAAATCCACATGCTTTGTAGCAGCACCTTGAAACTTTACAAAATAAAGGAGTTCTCAGTTTTGTCTCTATGGTTTGTTTCCTCTACAAGTAGCCCTAGGCACAGACTGTGGAAAGCACTTTCAATTTGAGGGGTTGCCAAGCTTCTAAGAAATAACGAGTTCCGAAATACCAGCAAATATTTTTTCACCCAATCTTGATGATACTTGTTGCTAATGATCAGTACACAAATGCCACATGGCTCACCAAATTTAGTTCTTCTAGTTGAAGCCTTCGTGTACAGTAGCAGTTTTTATATTTAGGTTTCCCTTTGTTCTCTCTATATAAGATAGATGAATTTGGAACTCTAAATCCAACATGCTTTGTAGTAGCTACCTTGAAACTTTACAAAATAAAGGAGTTCTCAGTTTTGTCTCTATGTTTGTTTCCTCTTCAAGTAGCCCTAGGCACAGACTGTGGAAAAGCACTTTCAATTGAGAGGGGTTGCCAAGCTTCTAAGAAATACGAGTTTCCGAAATACCAGCAAATATTTTTCACCCAATCTTGATGATACTTGTTGCTAATGATCAGTACACAAATCCCACTTGGCTCACCAAATTTAGTTCTTCTAGGTTGAAGCGTTCGTGTACAGTAGCAGTTTTATATTTAGGTTTCCCTCTGTTCTCTCCTATATAGATAGATGAATTTGGAACTCTAATCCAACATGGTTTGTAGTAGCTCTTTGAAACTTGGCAAAATAAAGGAGTTCTCAGTTTTGTCTCTATGGTTTGTTCCTTTTAAGTAGCCCTAGGCACAGACTGTGGAAAGCACTTTCATTGAGATGGGTGTCAAGCTTCTAAGAAATAACGAAGTTTCCGAAATACCAGGAAATATTTTTTACACAATCTTGTTGATACTTGGTGGTAATGATCAGTACACAAATCCACTTGGCTCACCAAATTTAGTTCTTCTAGGTTGAAGCGTTCGTCTACAGTAGCAGTTTTTCTATTTAGGTTTCTCTATGTTCTCTCATATATAGATAGATGAATTGGAACCCTAAATCCAACATGGTTTGTAGTAGCTCTTTGAAACTTGACAAAATAAAGGAGTTCTCAGTTTTGTCTCTCTGGTTTGTTTCCTCTTCATGTAGCCCTATGAACAGACTGTGGAAAAGCACTTTAATTGAGATGAGTTGCCAAGCTTCTAAGAATATCGAGTTCCGAATACCAGCAAATATTTTTTTCACCCAAACTTGATGATACTTGGTGGTAATGATCAGCACACAAATCCCACTTGGCTAACCAATTTTTGTTCATCTAGGATGAAGCATTCGTGTACAGTAGCAGTTTTTATATTTAGGTTTCCCTCTGTTCTCTCCTATATAGATAGATGAATTTGGAACTCTAAATCCAACATGGTTTGTAGTAGCTATTTGAAACTTGGCAAAATAAAGGAGTTCTCTGTTTTGTCTCTATGGTTTGTTTCCTTTAAAGTAGCCCTAGGCACAGACTGTGGAAAAGCACTTTCATTGAGAGGGGCAGCCAAGCTTCTAAGATATAACGAGTTTCCGAAATACCAGCAAATATTTTTTCACCCAATCTTGATGATACTTGGTGGTAATGATCAGTGCACAAATCCCACTTGGCTTACCAAATTTTGTTCTTCTAGGTTGAAGCGTTCGTCTACAGTAGCAGTTTTTATATTTAGGTCTCCCTCTGTTCTCTCCTATATAGATAGATGAATTTGGAACTCTAAATCCAACATACTTTGTAGTAGCTCCTTGAAACTTGACAAAATAAAGGAGTTCTCAGTTTTGTCTCTATGGTTTGTTTCCTCTTCAAGTAGCCCTAGGCACAGACTGTGGAAAGCACTTTCATTGAGATGGGTTGTCAAGCTTCTAAGAAATAACGAGTTTCCGAAATACCAGCAAATATTTTTTCACCCAATCTTGATAATACTTGGTGGTAATGATCAGTACACAAATCCCACTTGGCTCACCAAATTTGGTCTTCTAGGTTGAAGCGTTCGTCTACAATAGCAGTTTTTATATTTATTTTTCTCTCTGTTCTCTCCTATATAGATAGATGAATTTGGAACTCTAAATCCAACATGGTTTGTAGTAGCTCTTTGAAACTTGACAAAATAAAGGAGTTCTCAGATTTCTCACTATGTTTTGTATCCTCTTCAAGTAGCCCTAGGCACAGACTGTGGAAAAGCACTTTCATTGAAAGGGGTTGCCAAGCTTCTAAGAAATAACGAGTTCGGAAATACCAGCAAATATTTTTTCACCCAAACTTGATGATACTTGGTGGTAATGATTAGTATACAAATCCCACTTGGCTTACCAAATTTTGTTCTTCTAGGTTGAAGCGTTCGTCTTACAGTAGCAGTTTTTATATTTAGGTTTCCCTCTGTTCTCTCCTATATAGAAAGATTAATTTGGAACTCTAAATCCACATGCTTTGTAGTAGCTCCTTGAAACTTGACAAAATAAAGGAGTTCTCAGTTTTGTCTCTATTGTGTGTTTCCTCTTCAAGTAGCCCTAGGCACAGACTGTGGAAGGGCACTTTCATTGAGAGGGGTTGCCAAGCTTCTGAGAAATAACGAGTTTCCGAAATACAAGCAAATATTTTTTCACCCAAACTTGATGATACTTGTTGATAATGATCAGTACACAAATCCCACTTGGCTCTCCAAATTTAGTTCTTCTAGGTTGAAGCGTTCGTGTACAGTAGCAGTTTTTATATTTAGATTTCCCTCTGTTCTCTCCTATATAGATAGATGAATTTGGAACTCTAAATCCAACATGGTTTGTAGTAGCTCTTTGAAACTTGGCAAATAAAGGAGTTCTCAGTTTTGTCTCTATGGTTTGTTTCCTTTTAAAGTAGCCCTAGGCACAGACTGTGGAAAGCACTTTCATTGAGATGGGTTGTCAAGCTTCTAAGAATAAAGATTTTCCGAAATACCAGCAAATATTTTTCACACCATCTTGTTGATACTTGGTGGTAATGATCAGTACACAAATCTCACTTGGCTCACCAAATTTTGTTCTTCTAGGTTGAAGCATTCGTCTACAGTAGCAGTTTTTATATTTAGGTTTCTCTCTGTTCTCTCCTATATAGATAGATGAATTTGGAACTCTAAATCCAACATGGTTTGTAGTAGCTCTTTGAAACTTGACAAAATAAAGGAGTTCTCAGTTTTGTCTCTCTGGTTTGTTTCCTCTTCATGTAGCCCTATGAACAGACTGTGGAAAAGCACTTTAATTGAGATGAGTTGCCAAGCTTCTAAGAAATATCGAGTTTCCGAAATACAGCAAATATTTTTTCACCCAAACTTGATGATACTTGGTGGTAATGATCAGCACACAAATCCCACTTGGCTAACCAATTTTTGTTCATCTAGATGAAGCATTCGTGTACAGTAGCAGTTTTTATATTTAGGTTTCCCTCTGTTCTCTCCTATATAGATAGATGAATTTGGAACTCTAAATCCAACATGGTTTGTAGTAGCTATTTGAAACTTGGCAAAATAAAGGAGTTCTCTGTTTTGTCTCTATGGTTTGTTTCCTTTTAAAGTAGCCCTAGGCACAGACTGTGGAAAAGCACTTTCATTGAGAGGGGCAGCCAAGCTTCTAAGATATAACGAGTTTCCGAAATACCAGCAAATATTTTTTCACCCAATCTTGATGATACTTGGTGGTAATGATCAGTGCACAAATCCCACTTGGCTTACCAAATTTTGTTCTTCTAGGTTGAAGCGTTCGTCTACAGTAGCAGTTTTTATATTTAGTTCTCCCTCTGTTCTCTCCTATATAGATAGATGAATTTGGAACTCTAAATCCAACATACTTTGTAGTAGCTAATTGAAACTTGACAAAATAAAGGAGTTCTCAGTTTTGTCTCTATGGTTTGTTTCCTCTTCAAGTAGCCCTAGGCACAGACTGTGGAAAGCACTTTCATTGAGATGGGTTGTCAAGCTTCTAAGAAATAACGAGTTTCCGAAATACCAGCAAATATTTTTTCACACAATCTTGTTGATACTTGGTGGTAATGATCAGTACACAAATCCCACTTGGCTCACCAAATTTGGTTTTCTAGGTTGAAGCGTTCGTCTACAATAGCAGTTTTTATATTTATTTTTCTCTCTGTCTCTCCTATATAGATAGATGAATTTGGAACTCTAAATCCAACATGGTTTGTAGTAGCTCTTTGAAACTTGACAAAATAAAGGAGTTCTCAGATTTGTCACTATGTTTTGTATCCTCTTCAAGTAGCCCTAGGCACAGACTGTGGAAAAGCACTTTCATTGAAAGGGGTTGCCAAGCTTCTAAGAAATAACGAGTTTCGGAAATACCAGCAAATATTTTTTCACCCAAACTTGATGATACTTGGTGGTAATGATTAGTATACAAATCCCACTTGGCTTACCAAATTTTGTTCTTCTAGGTTGAAGCGTTCGTCTACAGTAGCAGTTTTTATATTTAGGTTTCCCTCTGTTCTCTCCTATATAGAAAGATTAATTTGGAACTCTAAATCCAACATGCTTTGTAGTAGCTCCTTGAAACTTGACAAAATAAAGGAGTTCTCAGTTTTGTCTCTATTGTGTGTTTCCTCTTCAAGTAGCCCTAGGCACAGACTGTGGAAAAGCACTTTCATTGAGAGGGGTTGCCAAGCTTCTGAGAAATAACGAGTTTCCGAAATACCAGCAAATATTTTTTCACCCAAACTTGATGATACTTGTTGATAATGATCAGTACACAAATCCCACTTGGCTCTCCAAATTTTGTTCTTCTAGGTTGAAGCGTTCGTGTACAGTAGCAGTTTTTATATTTAGATTTCCCTCTGTTCTCTCCTATATAGATAGATGAATTTGGAACTCTAAATCCAACATGGTTTGTAGTAGCTCTTTGAAACTTGGCAAAATAAAGGAGTTCTCAGTTTTGTCTCTATGGTTTGTTTCCTTTTAAAGTAGCCCTAGGCACAGACTGTGGAAAGCACTTTCATTGAGATGGGTTGTCAAGCTTCTAAGAAATAAAGATTTTCCGAAATACCAGCAAATATTTTTCACACCATCTTGTTGATACTTGGTGGTAATGATCAGTACACAAATCTCACTTGGCTCACCAAATTTTGTTCTTCTAGGTTGAAGCGTTCGTCTACAGTAGCAGTTTTTATATTTAGGTTTCTCTCTGTTCTCTCCTATATAGATAGATGAATTTGGAACTCTAAATCCAACATGGTTTGTAGTAGCTCTTTGAAACTTGACAAAATAAAGGAATTCTCAGTTTTATCTCTATGGTTTGTTTCCTCTTTAAGTAGCCCTAGGCAGAGACTCGGGAAAAGCACTTTCATTGAAAGGGGTTGCGAAGCTTCCAAGAAATAACGAGTTTCCGAAATACCAGCAAATATTTTTTCACCCAATCTTGATGATACTTGGTGGTAATGATCAGTACACAAATCCCACATGGCTTACCAAATTTTGTTCTTCTAGGTTGAAGCGTTCGTCTACAGTAGCAGTTTTTATATTTAGGTCTCCCTCTGTTCTCTCCTATATAGATAGATGAATTTGGAACTCTAAATCCAACATGCTTTGTAGTAGCTCCTTGAAACTTGACAAAATAAAGGAGTTCTCAGTTTTGTCTCTATGGTTTGTTTCCTCTTCAAGTAGCCCTAGGCACAGACTGTGGAAAGCACTTTCATTGAGATGGGTTGTCAAGCTTCTAAGAAATAACGAGTTTCCGAAATACCAGCAAATATTTTTCACACAATCTTGTTGATAATTGGTGGTAATGATCAGTAAACAAATCCCACTTGGCTCACCAAATTTGGTCTTCTAGGTTGAAGCGTTCGTCTACAGTAGCAGTTTTTATATTTATTTTTCTCTCTGTTCTCTTCTATATAGATAGATGAATTTGGAACTCTAAATCCAACATGGTTTGTAGTAGCTCTTTGAAACTTGACAAAATAAAGGAGTTCTCAGATTTGTCACTAAGTTTTGTATCCTCTTCAAGTAGCCCTAGGCACAGACTGTGGAAAAGCACTTTCATTGAAAGGGGTTGCCAAGCTTCTAAGAAATAACGAGTTTCCGAAATACCAGCAAATATTTTTTCACCCAATCTTGATGATACTTGTTGCTAATGATCAGTACACAAATCCCACTTTGCTCACCAAATTTAGTTCTTCTAGGTTGTAGCGTTCGTGTACAGTAGCAGTTTTTATATTTAGGTTTCCCTCTGTTCTCTCCTATACAGATAGATAAATTTGGAACTCTAAATCCAACATGGTTTGTAGTAGCTCTTTGAAACTTGACAAAATAAAGGAGTTCTCAGTTTTGTCTCTCTGGTTTGTTTCCTCTTCATGTAGCCCTAGGAACAGACTGTGGAAAAGCACTTTCATTGAGATGGGTTGCCAAGATTCTAAGAAATATCGAGTTTCCGAAATACCAGTAAATATTTTTTCACCCAAACTTGATGATACTTTGTGGTAATGATCAGCACACAAATCCCACTTGGCTCACCAAATTTTGTTCTTCTAGGTTGAAGCGTTCGTCTACAGTTGCAGTTTATATATTTAGGTTTCTCTCTGTTCTCTCCTATATAGATAGATGAATTTGGAACTCTAAATCCAACCAGGTTTGTAGTAGCTCTTTGAAACTTGATAAAATAAAGGAGTTCTCAGATTTGTCTCTATGGTTTGTTTCCTCTTCAAGTAGCCCTAGGCACAGACTGTGGAAAAACACTTTCATTCGAGGGGTTGCCAAGCTTCTAAGAAATAACGAGTTTCCGAAATACCAGCAAATATTTTTTCACCCAAACTTGATGATACTTGGTGGTAATGATCAATACACAAATCCCACTTGGCTCACCAAATTTAGTTCTTCTAGGTTGAAGCGTTCGTGTACAGTAGCAGTTTTTATATTTAGGTTTCCCTATGTTCTATTCTATTCAGATAGATGAATTTGGAACTCTAAATCCAACATGGTTTGTAGTAGCTCTTTGAAACTTGACAAAATAAAGGAGTTCTCAGTTTTGTCTCTCTGGTTTGTTTCCTCTTCATGTAGCCCTATGAACAGACTGTGGAAAGGCACTTTCATTGAGATGAGTTGCCAAGCTTCTAAGAAATATCGAGTTTCCGAAATACCAGCAAATATTTTTTTCACCCAAACTTGATGATACTTGGTTTTAATGATCAGCACACAAATCCCACTTGGCTAACCAATTTTTGTTCATCTAGGATGAAGCATTCGTGTACAGTAGCAGTTTTTATATTTAGGTTTCCCTCTGTTCTCTCCTATATAGATAGATGAATTTGGAACTCTAAATCCAACATGGTTTGTAGTAGCTCTTTGAAACTTGACAAAATAAAGGAGTTCTCAGATTTGTCTCTATGGTTTGTTTCCTCTTCAAGTAGCCCTAGGCACAGACTGTGGAAAAACACTTTCATTCGAGGGGTTGCCAAGCTTCTAAGAAATAACGAGTTTCCGAAATACCAGCAAATATTTTTTCACCCAATCTTGATGATACTTGGTGGTAATGATCAATACACAAATTCCACTTGGCTCACCATATTTAGTTCTTCTAGGTTTAAGCGTTCGTCTACAGTAGTAGTTTTTATATTTAGGTTTCTCTCTGTTCTCTCCTATATAGATAGATGAATTTGGAACTCTAAATCCAACATGGTTTGTAGTAGCTCTTTGAAACTTGACAAAATAAAGGAGTTCTCAGATTTGTCTCTATGGTTTGTTTCCTCTTCAAGTAGCCCTAGGCACAGACTGTGGAAAAGCACTTTCATTGAGAGGGGCTGCCAAACTTCTAAGATATAACGAGTTTCCGAAATACCAGCAAATATTTTTTCACCCAATCTTGATGATACTTGGTGGTAATGATCAGTACACAAATCCCACATGGCTTACCAAATTTTGTTCTTCTAGGTTGAAGCGTTCGTCTACAGTAGCAGTTTTTATATTTAGGTCTCCCTCTGTTCTCTCCTATATAGATAGATGAATTTTGAACTCTAAATCCAACATGTTTTGTAGTAGCTCCTTGAAACTTGACAAAATAAAGGAGTTCTCAGTTTTGTCTCTATGGTTTGTTTCCTCTTCAAGTAGCCCTAGGCACAGACTGTGGAAAGCACTTTCATTGAGATGGGTTGTCAAGCTTCTAAGAAATAACGAGTTTCCGAAATACCAGCAAATATTTTTCACACAATCTTGTTGATACTTGGTGGTAATGATCAGTACACAAATCCCACTTGGCTCACCAAATTTGGTCTTCTAGGTTGAAGCGTTCGTCTACAGTAGCAGTTTTTATATTTATTTTTCTCTCTGTTCTCTTCTATATAGATAGATGAATTTGGAACTCTAAATCCAACATGGTTTGTAGTAGCTCTTTGAAACTTGACAAAATAAAGGAGTTCTCAGATTTGTCACTATGTTTTGTATCCTCTTCAAGTAGCCCTAGGCACAGACTGTGGAAAAGCACTTTCATTGAAAGGGGTTGCCAAGCTTCTAAGAAATAACGAGTTTCCGAAATACCAGCAAATATTTTTTCACCCAATCTTGATGATACTTGTTGCTAATGATCAGTACACAAATCCCACTTTGCTCACCAAATTTAGTTCTTCTAGGTTGTAGCGTTCGTGTACAGTAGCAGTTTTTATATTTAGGTTTCCCTCTGTTCTCTCCTATACAGATAGATAAATTTGGAACTCTAAATCCAACATGGTTTGTAGTAGCTCTTTGAAACTTGACAAAATAAAGGAGTTCTCAGTTTTGTCTCTCTGTTTTGTTTCCTCTTCATGTAGCCCTTGGAACAGACTGTGGAAAAGCACTTTCATTGAGATGGGTTGCCAAGATTCTAAGAAATATCGAGTTTCCGAAATACCAGTAAATATTTTTTCACCCAAACTTGATGATACTTTGTGGTAATGATCAGCACAGAAATCCCACTTTGCTCACCAAATTTTGTTCTTCTAGGTTGAAGCGTTCGTCTACAGTAGCAGTTTATATATTTAGGTTTCTCTCTGTTCTCTCCTATATAGATAGATGAATTTGGAACTCTAAATCCAACCTGGTTTGTAGTAGCTCTTTGAAACTTGATAAAATAAAGGAGTTCTCAGATTTGTCTCTATGGTTTGTTTCCTCTTCAAGTAGCCCTAGGCACAGACTGTGGAAAAACACTTTCATTCGAGGGGTTGCCAAGCTTCTAAGAAATAACGAGTTTCCGAAATACCAGCAAATATTTTTTCACCCAAACTTGATGATACTTGGTGGTAATGATCAATACACAAATCCCACTTGGCTCACCAAATTTAGTTCTTCTAGGTTGAAGCGTTCGTGTACAGTAGCAGTTTTTATATTTAGTTTTCCCTATGTTCTCTTCTATTCAGATAGATGAATTTGGAACTCTAAATCCAACATGGTTTGTAGTAGCTCTTTGAAACTTGACAAAATAAAGGAGTTCTCAGTTTTGTCTCTCTGGTTTGTTTCCTCTTCATGTAGCCCTATGAACAGACTGTGGAAAGGCACTTTCATTGAGATGAGTTGCCAAGCTTCTAAGAAATATCGAGTTTCCGAAATACCAGCAAATATTTTTTTCACCCAAACTTGATGATACTTGGTTTTAATGATCAGCACACAAATCCCACTTGGCTAACCAATTTTTGTTCATCTAGGATGAAGCATTCGTGTACAGTAGCAGTTTTTATATTTAGGTTTCCCTCTGTTCTCTCCTATATAGATAGATGAATTTGGAACTCTAAATCCAACATGGTTTGCAGTAGCTCTTTGAAACTTGACAAAATAAAGGAGTTCTCAGATTTGTCTCTATGGTTTGTTTCCTCTTCAAGTAGCCCTAGGCACAGACTGTGGAAAAGCACCTTCATTGAGAGGGGCAGCCAAGCTTCTAAGAAATATCGAGTTTCCGAAATACCAGCAAATATTTTTTCACCCAAACTTGATGATACTTTGTGGTAATGATCAGCACACAAATCCCACTTGGCTCACCAAATTTTGTTCTTCTAGGTTGAAGCGTTCGTCTACAGTAGCAGTTTTTATATTTAGGTCTCCCTCTGTTCTCTCCTATATAGATAGATGAATTTGGAACTCTAAATCCAACCTGGTTTGTAGTAGCTCTTTGAAACTTGATAAAATAAAGGAGTTCTCAGATTTGTCTTTATGGTTTGTTTCCTCTTCAAGAAGCCCTAGGCACAGACTGTGGAAAAACACTTTCATTGGGAGGGGTTGCCAAGCTTCTAAGAAATAACGAGTTTCCGAAATACCAGCAAATATTTTTTCACCCAATCTTGATGATACGTGGTGGTAATGATCAGTACACAAATCCCACTTGGCTCACCAAATTTTGTTCTTCTAGGTTGAAGCGTTCGTCTACAGTAGCAGTTTTTATATTTAGGTTTCCCTCTGTTCTCTCCTATATAGATAGATGAATTTGGAACTCTAAATCCAACATGGTTTGTAGTAGCTATTTGAAACTTGGCAAAATAAAGGAGTTCTCTGTTTTGTCTCTATGGTTTGTTTCCTTTTAAAGTAGCCCTAGGCACAGACTGTGGAAAAGCACTTTCATTGAAAGGGGTTGCCAAGCTTCTAAGAAATAACGAGTTTCGGAAATACCAGCAAATATTTTTTCACCCAATCTTGATGATACTTGGTGGTAATGATTAGTATACAAATCCGACTTGGCTTACCAAATTTTGTTCTTCTAGGTTGAAGCGTTCGTCTACAGTAGCAGTTTTTATATTTAGGTTTCCCTCTGTTCTCTCCTATATAGAAAGATGAATTTGGAACTCTAAATCCAACATGCTTTGTAGTAGCTCCTTGAAACTTGACAAAATAAAGGAGTTCTCAGTTTTGTCTCTATTGTGTGTTTCCTCTTCAAGTAGCCCTAGGCACAGACTGTGGAAAAGCACTTTCATTGAGAGGGGTTGCCAAGCTTCTGAGAAATAAAGAGTTTCCGAAATACCAGCAAATATTTTTTCACCCAAACTTGATGATACTTGTTGATAATGATCAGTACACAAATCCCACTTGGCTCTCCAAATTTAGTTCTTCTAGGTTGAAGCGTTCGTGTACAGTAGCAGTTTTTATATTTAGATTTCCCTCTGTTCTCTCCTATATAGATAGATGAATTTGGAACTCTAAATCCAACATGGTTTGTAGTAGCTCTTTGAAACTTGGCAAAATAAAGGAGTTCTCAGTTTTGTCTCTATGGTTTGTTTCCTTTTAAAGTAGCCCTAGGCACAGACTGTGGAAAGCACTTTCATTGAGATGGGTTGTCAAGCTTCTAAGAAATAACGAGTTTCCGAAATACCAGCAAATATTTTTCACACAATCTTGTTGATACTTGGTGGTAATGATCAGTACACAAATCCCACTTGGCTCACCAAATTTTGTTCTTCTAGGTTGAAGCGTTCGTCTACAGTAGTAGTTTTTATATTTAGGTTTCTCTCTGTTCTCTCCTATATAGATAGATGAATTTGGAACTCTAAATCCAACATGGTTTGTAGTAGCTCTTTGAAACTTGACAAAATAAAGGAGTTCTCAGATTTGTCTCTATGGTTTGTTTCCTCTTCAAGTAGCCCTAGGCACAGACTGTGGAAAAGCACTTTCATTGAGAGGGGCTGCCAAACTTCTAAGATATAACGAGTTTCCGAAATACCAGCAAATATTTTTTCACCCAATCTTGATGATACTTGCTGGTAATGATCAGTACACAAATCCCACATGGCTTACCAAATTTTGTTCTTCTAGGTTGAAGCGTTCGTCTACAGTAGCAGTTTTTATATTTAGGTCTCCCTCTGTTCTCTCCTATAGAGATAGATGAATTTTGAACTCTAAATCCAACATGCTTTGTAGTAGCTCCTTGAAACTTGACAAAATAAAGGAGTTCTCAGTTTTGTCTCTCTGGTTTGTTTCCTCTTCATGTAGCCCTAGGAACAGACTGTGGAAAAGCACTTTCATTGAGATGGGTTGCCAAGATTCTAAGAAATATCGAGTTTCCGAAATACCAGCAAATATTTTTTCACCCAAACTTGATGATACTTTGTGGTAATGATCAGCACACAAATCCCACTTGGCTCACCAAATTTTGTTCTTCTAGGTTGAAGCGTTCGTCTACAGTAGCAGTTTATATATTTAGGTTTCTCTCTGTTCTCTTCTATTCAGATAGATGAATTTATAACTCTAAATCCAACATGGTTTGTAGTAGCTCTTTGAAACTTGACAAAATAAAGGAGTTCTCAGTTTTGTCTCTCTGGTTTGTTTCCTCTTCATGTAGCCCTATGAACAGACTGTGGAAAGGCACTTTCATTGAGATGAGTTGCCAAGCTTCTAAGAAATATCGAGTTTCCGAAATACCAGCAAATATTTTTTTCACCCAAACTTGATGATACTTGGTGGTAATGATCAGCACACAAATCCCACTTGGCTAACCAATTTTTGTTCATCTAGGATGAAGCATTCGTGTACAGTAGCAGTTTTTATATTTAGGTTTCCCTCTGTTCTCTCCTATATAGATAGATGAATTTGGAACTCTAAATCCAACATGGTTTGTAGTAGCTCTTTGAAACTTGGCAAAATAAAGGAGTTCTCTGTTTTGTCTCTATGGTTTGTTTCCTTTTAAAGTAGCCCTAGGCACAGACTGTGGAAAGCACTTTCATTGAGATGGGTTGTCAAGTTTCTAAGAAATAACGAGTTTCCGAAATACCAGCGAATATTTTTCACACAAACTTGTTGATACTTGGTGGTAATGATCAGTACATAAATCCCACTTGGCTTACCAAATTTTGTTCTTCTAGATTGAAGCGTTCGTCTACAGTAGCAGTTTTTATATTTAGGTCTCCCTCTGTTCTCTCCTATATAGATAGATGAATTTCGAACTCTAAATCCAACATGCTTGTAGTATCTCCTTGAAACTTGACAAAATAAAGGAGTTCTCAGTTTTGTCTCTATGGTTTGTTTCCTCTTCAAGTAGCCCTAGGCACAGACTGTGAAAGCACTTTAATTGTGATGGGTTGTCAAGCTTCTAAGAAATAACGAGTTTCCGAAATACCACCAAATATTTTTTCACACAATCTTGTTGATACTTGGTGGTAATGATCAGTACACAAATCCCACTTGGCTCACCAAATTTTGTTCTTCTAGGTTGAAGCGTTCGTGTACAGTAGCAGTTTTTATATTTAGGTTTCCCTCTGTTCTCTCCTATATAGATAGATGAATTTGGAACTCTAAATCCAACATGGTTTGTAGTAGCTCTTTGAAACTTGACAAAATAAAGGAGTTCTCAGTTTTGTCTCTATGGTTTGTTTCCTCTTCATGTAGCCCTAGGAACAGACTGTGGAAAAGCACTTTCATTGAGATGGGTTGCCAAGCTTCTAAGAAATATCGAGTTTCCGAAATAACAGCAAATATTTTTTCACCCAAACTTGATGATACTTTGTGGTAATGATCAGAACACAAATCCCACTTGGCTCACCAAATTTTGTTCTTCTAGGTTGAAGCGTTCGTCCACAGTCGCAGTTTTTATATTTAGGATTCTCTCTGTTCTCTCCTATATAGATAGATGAATTTGGAACTCTAAATCCAACCTGGTTTGTAGTAGCTCTTTGAAACTTGACAAAATAAAGGAGTTCTCAGATTTGTCTCTATGGTTTGTTTTCTCTGCAAGTAGCCCTAGGCACAGACTGTGGAAAAACACTTTCATTGAGAGGGGTTGCCAAGCTTCTAAGAAATAACGAGTTTCCGAAATACCAGCAAATATTTTTTCACCCAATCTTGATGATACTTCTTGGTAATGATCAGTACACAAATCCAAGTTGGCTCACCAAATTTAGTTCTTCTAGGTTGAAGCGTTCGTGTACAGTAGCAGTTTTTATATTTAGGTTTCCCTATGTTCTCTATAATACAGATAGATGAATTTGGAACTCTAAATCCAACATGGTTTGTAGTAGCTATTTGAAACTTGGCAAAATAAAGGAGTTCTCAGTTTTGTCTCTATGGTTTGTTTCCTCTTAAAGTAGTCCTAGGCACAGACTGTGGAAAGCACTTTCATTGAGATTGGTTGCCAAGCTTCTAAAATAACGAGTTTTCGAAATACCAGCAAATATTTCTTCACCCAATCTTGATGATATT
Source organism: Callospermophilus lateralis (assembly GCF_048772815.1). NCBI lineage: Eukaryota > Metazoa > Chordata > Mammalia > Rodentia > Sciuridae > Callospermophilus > Callospermophilus lateralis. The sequence goes on from NW_027513763.1 coordinate 72,491, forward strand.
TGGTGGTAGTGATCAGTACACAAATCCCACTTGCCTCACCAAATTTTGTTCTTCTAGGTTGAAGCGTTCGTCTACAGTAGCAGTTTTATATTTAGGTTTCCCCCTGTTCTCTCCTATACAGATAGATGAATTTGGAACTCTAAATCCAACATGCTTTGTAGTAGCTCCTTGAAACTTGACAAAATAAAGGAGTTCTCAGTTTTGTCTCTCTGGTTTGTTTCCTCTTCATGTAGCCCTATGAACAGACTTTGGAAAAGCACTTTCATTGAGATGAGTTGCCAAGCTTCTAAGAAATATCGAGTTTCCGAAATACCAGCAAATATTTTTTCACCCAAACTTGATGATACTTGGTGGTAATGATCAGCACACAAATCCCACTTGGCTAACCAATTTTTGTTCATCTAGGATGAAGCATTCGTGTACAGTAGCAGTTTTTATATTTAGGTTTCCCTCTGTTCTCTCCTATATAGATAGATGAATTTGGAACTCTAAATCCAACATGGTTTGTAGTAGCTCTTTGAAACTTGACAAAATAAAGGAGTTCTCAGTTTTGTCTCTATGGTTTGTTTCCTCTTCAAGTAGTCCTAGGCACAGACTGTGGAAAAACACTTTCATTGAGAGGGGTTGCCAAGCTTCTAAGAAATAACGAGTTTCCGAAATACCAGCAAATATTTTTTCACCCAATCTTGATGATACGTGATGGTAATGAAAAGTACACAAATCCCACTTGGCTCACCAAATTTTGTTTTGCTACGTTGAAGCCTTCGTTTACAGTAGCAGTATTTATTTTCAGGTTTCACTCTGTTCTCTCCTATATAGATAGATGAATTTGGAACTCTAAATCCAACATCGTTTGTAGTAGCTCTTTGAAACTTGGCAAAATAAACGAGTTCTCAATTTTGTCTCTGTGGTTTGTTTCCTTTTAAAGTAGCCCTAGGCACAGACTGTGGAAAGCACTTTCATTGAGATGGGTTGTCAAGCTTCTAAGAAATAACGAGTTTCCGAAATACCAGCAAATATTTTTCACACAATCTTGTTGATACTTGGTGGTAATCATCAGTACACAAATCCCACTTGGCTCACCAAATTTTGTTCTTCTAGGTTGAAGCGTTCGTCTACAGTAGCAGTTTTTATATTTAGGTTTCTCTCTGTTCTCTCCTATATAGATAGATGAATTTGGAACTCTAAATACAAAATGCTTTGTAGTAGCTCCTTGAAACTTGACAAAATAAAGGAGTTCTCAGTTTTGTCTCTATGGTTTGTTTTCTCTTCAAGTAGCCCTAGGCACAGACTGTGGAAAAGCACTTTCATTGAGAGGGGTTGCCAAGCTTCTAAGAAATAACGAGTTTCCGAAATACCAGCAAATATTTTTTCACATAATCTTGATGATACTTGTTGCTAATGATCAGTACACAAATCCCACTTGGCTCTCCAAATTTAGTTCTTCCAGGTTGAAGCGTACGTGTACAGTAGCAGTTTTTATATTTAGGTTTCCCTCTGTTCTCTCCTATATAGATAGATGAATTTGGAACTCTAAATCCAACATGGTTTGTAGTAGCTCTTTGAAACTTGACAAAATAAAGGAGTTCTCAGTTTTGTCTCTATGGTTTGTTTCCTCTTCAAGTAGCCCTAGGCACAGACTGTGGAAAAACACTTTCATTGAGAGGGGTTGCCAAGCTTCTAAGAAATAACGAGTTTCCTGAATACCAGCAAATATTTTTTCACCCGATCTTGATGATACGTGATGGTAATGAAAAGTACACAAATCCCACGTGGCTCACCAAATTTTGTTCTTCTAGGTTGAAGCGTTCGTATACAGTAGCAGTTTTTATATTTAGGTTTCTCTCTGTTCTCTCTTATATAGATAGATGAATTTGGAACTCTAAATCCAACATGGTTTGTAGTAGCTCTTTGAAACTTGACAAAATAAAGGGGTTCTCAGATTTGTCTCTATGGTTTGTTTCCTCTTCAAGTAGCCCTAGGCACAGACTGTGGAAAAACACTTTCATTGAGAGGGGTTGCCAAGCTTCTAAGAAATAACGAGTTTCCGAAATACCAGCAAATATTTTTTCACCCAATTTTGATGATACTTGGTGGTAATGATCAGTACACAAATCCCACTTGGCTCACCAAATTTAGTTCTTCTAGGTTGAAGCGTTCGTGTACAGTAGCAGTTTTTATATTTAGGTTTCCCTATGTTCTCTCCTATACAGATAGATGAATTTGGAACTCTAAATCCAACATGGTTTGTAGTAGCTCTTTGAAACTTGACAAAATAAAGGAGTTCTCAGTTTTGTCTCTCTGGTTTGTTTCCTCTTCATGTAGCCCTATGAACAGACTGTGGAAATGCACTTTCATTGAGATGAGTTGCCAAGCTTCTAAGAAATATCGAGTTTCCGAAATACCAGCAAATATTTTTTCACCCAAACTTGATGATACTTGGTGGTAATGATCAGCACACAAATCCCACTTGGCTAACCAATTTTTGTTCATCTAGAATGAAGCATTCGTGTACAGTAGCAGTTTTTATATTTAGGTTTCCCTCTGTTCTCTCCTATATAGATAGATGAATTTGGAACTCTAAATCCAACATGGTTTGTAGTAGCTCTTTGAAACTTGACAAAATAAACGAGTTCTCAGTTTTTTCTCTATGGTTTGTTTCCTCTTAAAGTAGTCCTAGGCACAGACTGTGGAAAGCACTTTCATTGAGATTGGTTGCCAAGCTTCTAAGAAATAACGAGTTTCCGAAATACCAGCAAATATTTCTTCACCCAATCTTGATGATACTTGGTGGTAGTGATCAGTACACAAATCCCACTTGCCTCACCCAATTTTGTTCTTCTAGGTTGAAGCGTTCGTCTACAGTAGCAGTTTTATATTTAGGTTTCTCTCTGTTCTCTCCTATATAGATAGATGAATTTGGAACTCTAAATCCAACGTGGTTTGCAGTAGCTCTTTGAAACTTGACAAAATAAAGGAGTTCTCAGATTTGTCTCTATGGTTTGTTTCCTCTTCAAGTAGCCCTAGGCACAGACTGTGGAAAAGCACTTTCAATGAGAGAGTTTGCCAAGCTTCTAAGAAATAACGAGTTTCCGAAATACCAGCAAATATTTTTTCACCCTATCTTGATGATACTTGGTGGTAATGATTAGTATACAAATCCCACTTGGCTTACCAAATTTTGTTCTTCTAGGTTGAAGCGTTCGTCTACAGTAGCAGTTTTTATATTTAGGTTTCCCTCTGTTCTCTCCTATATATATAGATGAATTTAGAACTCTAAATACAACATGCTTTGTAGTAGCTCCTTGAAACTTGACAAGATAAAGGAGTTCTCAGTTTTGTCTCTATGGTTTGTTTCCTCTTCAAGTAGCCCTAGGCACAGACTGTGGAAAAGCTATTTCATTGAGACGGGTTTGAAAGCTTCTAAGAAATAACGAGTTTCCGAAATACCAGCAAATATTTTTTCAAACAATCTTGATGATACTTGTTGCTAATGATCAGTACACAAATCCCACTTGGCTCACCAAATTTTGTTATTCTAAGTTGAAGCGTTCGTGTACAGTAGCAGTTTTTATATTTAGGTTTCCCTCTGTTCTCTCCTATATAGATAGATGAATTTGGAACTCTAAATCCAACATGGTTTGTAGTAGCTCTTTGAAACTTGACAAAATAAAGGAGTTCTCAGTTTTGTCTCTATGGTTTGTTTCCTCTTAAAGTAGTCCTAGGCACAGACTGTGGAAAGCACTTTCATTGAGATTGGTTGCCAAGCTTCTAAGAAATAACGAGTTTCCGAAATACCAGCAAATATTTCTTCACCCAATCTTGATGATACTTGGTGGTAGTGATCCGTACACAAATCCCACTTGCCTAACCAAATTTTGTTCTTCTAGGTTGAAGCGTTCGTCTACAGTAGCAGTTTTATATTTAGGTTTCTCTCTGTTCTCTCCTATATAGATAGATGAATTTGGAACTCTAAATCCAACGTGGTTTGCAGTAGCTCTTTGAAACTTGACAAAATAAAGGAGTTCTCAGATTTGTCTCTATGGTTTGTTTCCTCTTCAAGTAGCCCTAGGCACAGACTGTGGAAAAGCACTTTCAATGAGAGAGTTTGCCAAGCTTCTAAGAAATAACGAGTTTCCAAAATACCAGCAAATATTTTTTCACCCAATCTTGATGATACTTGGTGGTAATGATTAGTACACAAATCCCACTTGGCTTACCAAATTTTGTTCTTCTAGGTTGAAGCGTTCGTCTACAGTAGCAGTTTTTATATTTAAGTTTCCCTCTGTTCTCTCCTATATAGAAAGATGAATTTGGAACTATAAATCCAACATGCTTTGTAGTAGCTCCTTGAAACTTGACAAAATAAAGGAGTTCTCAGTTTTGTCTCTATTGTGTGTTTCCTCTTCAAGTAGCCCTAGGCACAGACTGTGGAAAAGCACTTTCATTGAGAGGGGTTGCCAAGTTTCTGAGAAATAACGAGTTTCCGAAATACCAGCAAATATTTTTTCACCCAATCTTGATGATACTTGTTGATAATGATCAGTACACAAATCCCACTTGGCTCTCCAAATTTAGTTTTCTAGGTTTAAGCGTTCGTGTACAGTAGCAGTTTTTATATTTAGATTTCCCTCTGTTCTCTCCTATATAGATAGATGAATTTGGAACTCTAAATCCAACATGGTTTGTAGTAGCTCTTTGAAACTTGGCAAAATAATGGAGTTCTCAGTTTTGTGTCTATGGTTTGTTTCCTTTTAAAGTAGCCCTAGGCACAGACTGCGGAAAGCACTTTCATTGAGATGGGTTGTCAAGCTTCTAAGAAATAACGAGTTTCCGAAATACCAGCAAATATTTTTCACACAATCTTGTTGATACTTGGTGGTAATGATCAGTACACAAATCCCACTTGGCTCACCAAATTTTGTTCTTCTAGGTTGAAGCGTTCGTCTACAGTAGTAGTTTTTATATTTAGGTTTCTCTCTGTTCTCTCCTAATTAGATAGATGAATTTGGAACTCTAAATCCAACATGGTTTGTAGTAGCTCTTTGAAACTTGACAAAATAAAGGAGTTCTCAGATTTGTCTCTATGGTTTGTTTCCTCTTCAAGTAGCCCTAGGCACAGACTGTGGAAAAGCACTTTCATTGAGAGGGGCTGCCAAGCTTCTAAGATATAACGAGTTTCCGAAATACCAGCAAATATTTTTTCACCCAATCTTGATGATACTTGGTGGTAATGATCAGTACACAAATCCCACTTGGCTTACCAAATTTTGTTCTTCTAGGTTGAAGCGTTCGTCTACAGTAGCAGTTTTTATATTTAGGTCTCCCTCTGTTCTCTCCTATATAGATAGATGAATTTGGAACTCTAAATCCAACATGCTTTGTAGTAACTCCTTGAAACTTGACAAAATAAAGGAGTTCTCAGTTTTGTCTCTATGGTTTGTTTCCTCTTCAAGTAGCCCTAGGCACAGACTGTGGAAAGCACTTTCATTGAGATGGGTTTTCAAGCTTCTAAGAAATAACGAGTTTCCGAAATACCAGCAAATATTTTTTCACACAATCTTGTTGATACTTGGTGGTAATGATCAGTACACAAATCCCACTTGGCTCACCAAATTTGGTCTTCTAGGTTGAAGCGTTCGTCTACAGTAGCAGTTTTTATATTTATTTTTCTCTCTGTTCTCTCCTATATAGATAGATGAATTTGGAACTCTAAATCCAACATGGTTTGTAGTAGCTCTTTGAAACTTGACAAAATAAAGGAGTTCTCAGATTTGTCACTATGTTTTGTATCCTCTTCAAGTAGCCCTAGGCACAGACTGTGGAAAAGCACTTTCATTGAAAGGGTTGCCAAGATTCTAAGAAATAACGAGTTTCCGAAATACCAGCAAATATTTTTTCACCCAATCTTGATGATACTTGTTGCTAATGATCAGTACACAAATCCCACTTTGCTCACCAAATTTAGTTCTTCTAGGTTGTAGCGTTCGTCTACAGTAGCAGTTTTTATATTTAGGTTTCCCTCTGTTCTCTCCTATACAGATAGATGAATTTGGAACTCTAAATCCAACATGGCTTGTAGTAGCTCTTTGAAACTTGACAAAATAAAGGAGTTCTCAGTTTTGTCTCTCTGGTTTGTTTCCTCTTCATATAGCCCTAGGAACAGACTGTGGAAAAGCACTTTCATTGAGATGGGTTGCCAAGATTCTAAGAAATATCGAGTTTCCGAAATACCAGCAAATATTTTTTCACCCAAACTTGATGATACTTTGTGGTAATGATCAGCACACAAATCCCACTTGGCTCACCAAATTTTGTTCTTCTAGGTTGAAGCGTTCGTATACAGTAGCAGTTTTTATATTTAGGTTTCTCTCTGTTCTCTCTTATATAGATAGATGAATTTGGAACTCTAAATCCAACATGGTTTGTAGTAGCTCTTTGAAACTTGACAAAATAAAGGGGTTCTCAGATTTGTCTCTATGGTTTGTTTCCTCTTCAAGTAGCCCTAGGCACAGACTGTGGAAAAACACTTTCATTGAGAGGGGTTGCCAAGCTTCTAAGAAATAACGAGTTTCCAAAATACCAGCAAATATTTTTTCACCCAATTTTGATGATACTTGGTGGTAATGATCAGTACACAAATCCCACTTGGCTCACCAAATTTAGTTCTTCTAGGTTGAAGCGTTCGTGTACAGTAGCAGTTTTTATATTTAGGTTTCCCTATGTTCTCTCCTATACAGATAGATGAATTTGGAACTCTAAATCCAACATGGTTTGTAGTAGCTCTTTGAAACTTGACAAAATAAAGGAGTTCTCAGTTTTGTCTCTCTGGTTTGTTTCCTCTTCATGTAGCCCTATGAACAGACTGTGGAAATGCACTTTCATTGAGATGAGTTGCCAAGCTTCTAAGAAATATCGAGTTTCCGAAATACCAGCAAATATTTTTTCACCCAAACTTGATGATACTTGGTGGTAATGATCAGCACACAAATCCCACTTGGCTAACCAATTTTTGTTCATCTAGAATGAAGCATTCGTGTACAGTAGCAGTTTTTATATTTAGGTTTCCCTCTGTTCTCTCCTATATAGATAGATGAATTTGGAACTCTAAATCCAACATGGTTTGTAGTAGCTCTTTGAAACTTGACAAAATAAACGAGTTCTCAGTTTTTTCTCTATGGTTTGTTTCCTCTTAAAGTAGTCCTAGGCACAGACTGTGGAAAGCACTTTCATTGAGATTGGTTGCCAAGCTTCTAAGAAATAACGAGTTTCCGAAATACCAGCAAATATTTCTTCACCCAATCTTGATGATACTTGGTGGTAGTGATCAGTACACAAATCCCACTTGCCTCACCCAATTTTGTTCTTCTAGGTTGAAGCGTTCGTCTACAGTAGCAGTTTTATATTTAGGTTTCTCTCTGTTCTCTCCTATATAGATAGATGAATTTGGAACTCTAAATCCAACGTGGTTTGCAGTAGCTCTTTGAAACTTGACAAAATAAAGGAGTTCTCAGATTTGTCTCTATGGTTTGTTTCCTCTTCAAGTAGCCCTAGGCACAGACTGTGGAAAAGCACTTTCAATGAGAGAGTTTGCCAAGCTTCTAAGAAATAACGAGTTTCCGAAATACCAGCAAATATTTTTTCACCCTATCTTGATGATACTTGGTGGTAATGATTAGTATACAAATCCCACTTGGCTTACCAAATTTTGTTCTTCTAGGTTGAAGCGTTCGTCTACAGTAGCAGTTTTTATATTTAGGTTTCCCTCTGTTCTCTCCTATATATATAGATGAATTTAGAACTCTAAATACAACATGCTTTGTAGTAGCTCCTTGAAACTTGACAAGATAAAGGAGTTCTCAGTTTTGTCTCTATGGTTTGCTTCCTCTTCAAGTAGCCCTAGGCACAGACTGTGGAAAAGCTATTTCATTGAGACGGGTTTGAAAGCTTCTAAGAAATAACGAGTTTCCGAAACACCAGCAAATATTTTTTCACCCAATCTTGATGATACTTGTTGCTAATGATCAGTACACAAATCCCACTTGGCTCACCAAATTTTGTTATTCTAAGTTGAAGCGTTCGTGTACAGTAGCAGTTTTTATATTTAGGTTTCCCTCTGTTCTCTCCTATATAGATAGATGAATTTGGAACTCTAAATCCAACATGGTTTGTAGTAGCTCTTTGAAACTTGACAAAATAAAGGAGTTCTCAGTTTTGTCTCTATGGTTTGTTTCCTCTTAAAGTAGTCCTAGGCACAGACTGTGGAAAGCACTTTCATTGAGATTGGTTGCCAAGCTTCTAAGAAATAACGAGTTTCCGAAATACCAGCAAATATTTCTTCACCCAATCTTGATGATACTTGGTGGTAGTGATCCGTACACAAATCCCACTTGCCTAACCAAATTTTGTTCTTCTAGGTTGAAGCGTTCGTCTACAGTAGCAGTTTTATATTTAGGTTTCTCTCTGTTCTCTCCTATATAGATAGATGAATTTGGAACTCTAAATCCAACGTGGTTTGCAGTAGCTCTTTGAAACTTGACAAAATAAAGGAGTTCTCAGATTTGTCTCTATGGTTTGTTTCCTCTTCAAGTAGCCCTAGGCACAGACTGTGGAAAAGCACTTTCAATGAGAGAGTTTGCCAAGCTTCTAAGAAATAACGAGTTTCCAAAATACCAGCAAATATTTTTTCACCCAATCTTGATGATACTTGGTGGTAATGATTAGTACACAAATCCCACTTGGCTTACCAAATTTTGTTCTTCTAGGTTGAAGCGTTCGTCTACAGTAGCAGTTTTTATATTTAAGTTTCCCTCTGTTCTCTCCTATATAGAAAGATGAATTTGGAACTATAAATCCAACATGCTTTGTAGTAGCTCCTTGAAACTTGACAAAATAAAGGAGTTCTCAGTTTTGTCTCTATGGTTTGTTTCCTCTTCAAGTAGCCCAAGGCACAGACTGTGGAAAAGAACTTTCATTGAGAGGGGTTGCCAAGCTTCTAAGAAATAACGATTTTCCGAAATACCACCAAATATTTTTTCACCCAATCTTTAGGATACTTGTTGATAATGATCAGTACACAAATCCCACTTGGCTCACCAAATTTAGTTCTTCTAGGTTGAAGCGTTCGTGTACAGTAGCAGTTTTTATATTTAGGTTTCCCTCTGTTCTCTCCTATATAGATAGATGAATTTGGAACTCTAAATCCAACATGGTTTGTAGTAGCTCTTTGAAACTTGGCAAAATAAAGGAGTTCTCAGTTTTGTCTCTATGGTTTGTTTCCTTTTAAAGTAGACCTAGGCACAGACTGTGGAAAGCACTTTCATTTAGATGGGTTGTCAAGCTTCTAAGAAATAACGAGTTTCCGAAATACCAGCAAATATTTTTCACACAATCTTGTTGATACTTGGTGGTAATGATCAGTACACAAATCCCACTTGGCTCACCAAATTTTGTTCTTCTAGGTTGAAGCGTTCGTCTACAGTAGCAGTTTTATATTTAGGTTTCTTCTATGTTCTCTCCTATATAGATAGATGAATTTGGAACTCTAAATTCAACGTGGTTTGCAGTAGCTCTTTGAAACTTGACAAAATAAAGGAGTTCTCAGATTTGTCTCTATGGTTTGTTTCCTCTTCAAGTAGCCCTAGGCACATACTGTGGAAAGCACTTTCATTGAGAGGGGTTGCCAAGCTTCTAAGAAATAACGAGTTTCGGAAATACCAGCAAATATTTTTTCACCCAAACTTGATGATACTTGGTGGTAATGATTAGTATACAAATCCCACTTGGCTTACCAAATTTTGTTCTTCTAGGTTGAAGCGTTCGTCTACAGTAGCAGTTTTTATATTTAGGTTTCCCTCTGTTCTCTCCTATTTAGAAAGATGAATTTGGAACTCTAAATCCAACATGCTTTGTAGTAGCTCCTTGAAACTTGACAAAATAAAGGAGTTCTCAGTTTTGTCTCTATTGTGTGTTTCCTCTTCAAGTAGCCTAGGCACAGACTGTGGAAAAGCACTTTCATTGAGAGGGGTTGCCAAGTTTCTGAGAAATAACGAGTTTCCGAAATACCAGCAAATATTTTTTCACCCAATCTTGATGATACTTGTTGATAATGATCAGTACACAAATCCCACTTGGCTCTCCAAATTTAGTTTTCTAGGTTTAAGCGTTCGTGTACAGTAGCAGTTTTATATTTAGATTTCCCTCTCTTCTCTCCTATATAGATAGATGAATTTGGAACTCTAAATCCAACATGGTTTGTAGTAGCTCTTTGAAACTTGGCAAAATAATGGAGTTCTCAGTTTTGTGTCTATGGTTTGTTTCCTTTTAAAGTAGCCCTAGGCACAGACTGCGGAAAGCACTTTCATTGAGATGGGTTGTCAAGCTTCTAAGAAATAACGAGTTTCCGCAATACCAGCAAATATTTTTCACACAATCTTGTTGATACTTGGTGGTAATGATCAGTACACAAATCCCACTTGGCTCACCAAATTTTGTTCTTCTAGGTTGAAGCGTTCGTCTACAGTAGTAGTTTTTATATTTAGGTTTCTCTCTGTTCTCTCCTAATTAGATAGATGAATTTGGAACTCTAAATCCAACATGGTTGGTAGTAGCTCTTTGAAACTTGACAAAATAAAGGAGTTCTCAGATTTGTCTCTATGGTTTGTTTCCTCTTCAAGTAGCCCTAGGCACAGACTGTGGAAAAGCACTTTCATTGAGAGGGGCTGCCAAGCTTCTAAGATATAACGAGTTTCCGAAATACCAGCAAATATTTTTTCACCCAATCTTGATGATACTTGGTGGTAATGATCAGTACACAAATCCCACTTGGCTTACCAAATTTTGTTCTTCTAGGTTGAAGCGTTCGTCTACAGTAGCAGTTTTTATATTTAGGTCTCCCTCTGTTCTCTCCTATATAGATAGATGAATTTGGAACTCTAAATCCAACATGCTTTGTAGTAACTCCTTGAAACTTGACAAAATAAAGGAGTTCTCAGTTTTGTCTCTATGGTTTGTTTCCTCTTCAAGTAGCCCTAGGCACAGACTGTGGAAAGCACTTTCATTGAGATGGGTTTTCAAGCTTCTAAGAAATAACGAGTTTCCGAAATACCAGCAAATATTTTTTCACACAATCTTGTTGATACTTGGTGGTAATGATCAGTACACAAATCCCACTTGGCTCACCAAATTTGGTCTTCTAGGTTGAAGCGTTCGTCTACAGTAGCAGTTTTTATATTTATTTTTCTCTCTGTTCTCTCCTATATAGATAGATGAATTTGGAACTCTAAATCCAACATGGTTTGTAGTAGCTCTTTGAAACTTGACAAAATAAAGGAGTTCTCAGATTTGTCACTATGTTTTGTATCCTCTTCAAGTAGCCCTAGGCACAGACTGTGGAAAAGCACTTTCATTGAAAGGGTTGCCAAGCTTCTAAGAAATAACGAGTTTCCGAAATACCAGCAAATATTTTTTCACCCAATCTTGATGATATTTGTTGCTAATGATCAGTACACAAATCCCACTTTGCTCACCAAATTTAGTTCTTCTAGGTTGTAGCGTTCGTCTACAGTAGCAGTTTTTATATTTAGGTTTCCCTCTGTTCTCTCCTATACAGATAGATGAATTTGGAACTCTAAATCCAACATGGCTTGTAGTAGCTCTTTGAAACTTGACAAAATAAAGGAGTTCTCAGTTTTGTCTCTCTGGTTTGTTTCCTCTTCATATAGCCCTAAGAACAGACTGTGGAAAAGCACTTTCATTGAGATGGGTTGCCAAGATTCTAAGAAATATCGATGTTCCGAAATACCAGCAAATATTTTTTCACCCAAACTTGATGATACTTGTGGTAATGATCAGCACACAAATCCCACTTGGCTCACCAAATTTTGTTCTTCTAGGTTGAAGCGTTCGTCTACAGTAGCAGTTAATATATTTAGGTTTCTCTCTGTTCCTCTCCTATATAGATAGATGAATTTGGAACTCTAAATCCAACCTGGTTTGTAGTAGCTCTTTGAAACTTGATAAAATAAAGGAGTTCTCAGATTTGTCTCTATGGTTTGTTTCCTCTTCAAGAAGCCCTAGGCACAGACTGTGGAAAAACACTTTTCATTGGGAGGGGTTGCCAAGCTTCTAAGAAATAACTAGTTTCCGAAATACTAGCAAATATTTTTCACCCCATCTTGATGACACTTGGTGGTAATGATCAGTACACAAATCCCACTTGGCTCACCAAATTTTGTTCTTCTAGGTTGAAGCGTTCGTCTACAGTAGCAGTTTTTATATTTAGGTTTCACTCTGTTCTCTCTTATATAGATAGATGAATTTGGAACTCTAATCCAACATGGTGTGTAGTAGCTCTTAGAAACTTGACAAAATAAAGGAGTTCTCAGTTTTGTCTCTCTGGTTTGTTTCCTCTTCATGTAGCCCTATGAACAGACTGTGGAAAAGCACTTTCATTGAGATGAGTTGCCAAGCTTCTAAGAAATATCGAGTTTCCGAAATACCAGCAAATATTTTTTTTACCCAAACTTGATGATACTTGGTGGTAATGATCAGCACACAAATCCCACTTGGCTAACCAATTTTTGTTCATCTAGGATGAAGCATTCGTGTACAGTAGCAGTTTTTATATTTAGGTTTCGCTCTGTTCTCTCCTATATAGATAGATGAATTTGGAACTCTAAATCCAACATGGTTTGTAGTAGCTATTTGAAACTTGGCAAAATAAAGGAGTTCTCTGTTTTGTCTCTATGGTTTGTTTCCTTTAAAGTAGCCCTAGGCACAGACTGTGGAAAAGCACTTTCATTGAGAGGGGCAGCCAAGCTTCTAAGAAATAAACGAGTTTCCGAAATACCAGCAAATATTTTTCACACAATCTTGTTGATACTTGGTGGTAATGATCAGTACACAAATCCCACTTGGCTCACCAAATTTGGTCTTCTAGGTTGAAGCGTTGTCTACAGTAGCAGTTTTTATATTTATTTTTCTCTCTGTTCTCTCCTATATAGATAGATGAATTTGGAACTCTAAATCCAACATGGTTTGTAGTAGCTCTTTGAAACTTGACAAAATAAAGGAGTTCTCAGATTTTTCACTATGTTTTGTATCCTCTTCAAGTAGCCATAGGCACAGACTGTGGAAAAGCACTTTCATTGAAAGGGTTTGCCAAGCTTATAAGAAATAAGGAGTTTCCGAAATACCAGCAAATATTTTTTCACCCAATCTTGATGATACTTGGTGCTAATGATCAGTACACAAATCCCACTTTGCTCACCAAATTTAGTTCTTCTAGGTTGTAGCGTTCGTGTACAGTAGCAGTTTTTATATTTAGGTTTCCCTCTGTTCTCTCCTATACAGATAGATGAATTTGGAACTCTAAATCCAACATGGTTTGTAGTAGCTCTTTGAAACTTGACAAAATAAAGGAGTTCTCAGTTTTGTCTCTATGGTTTGTTTCCTCTTCAAGTAGCCCTAGGCACAGACTGTGGAAAGCACTTTCATTGAGATGGGTTTTCAAGCTTCTAAGAAATAACGAGTTTCCGAAATACCAGCAAATATTTTTTCACACAATCTTGTTGATACTTGGTGGTAATGATCAGTACACAAATCCCACTTGGCTCACCAAATTTGGTCTTCTAGGTTGAAGCGTTCGTCTACAGTAGCAGTTTTTATATTTATTTTTCTCTCTGTTCTCTCCTATATAGATAGATGAATTTGGAACTCTAAATCCAACATGGTTTGTAGTAGCTCTTTGAAACTTGACAAAATAAAGGAGTTCTCAGATTTGTCACTATGTTTTGTATCCTCTTCAAGTAGCCCTAGGCACAGACTGTGGAAAAGCACTTTCATTGAAAGGGTTGCCAAGCTTCTAAGAAATAACGAGTTTCCGAAATACCAGCAAATATTTTTTCACCCAATCTTGATGATACTTGTTGCTAATGATCAGTACACAAATCCCACTTTGCTCACCAAATTTAGTTCTTCTAGGTTGTAGCGTTCGTCTACAGTAGCAGTTTTTATATTTAGGTTTCCCTCTGTTCTCTCCTATACAGATAGATGAATTTGGAACTCTAAATCCAACATGGCTTGTAGTAGCTCTTTGAAACTTGACAAAATAAAGGAGTTCTCAGTTTTGTCTCTCTGGTTTGTTTCCTCTTCATATAGCCCTAAGAACAGACTGTGGAAAAGCACTTTCATTGAGATGGGTTGCCAAGATTCTAAGAAATATCGAGTTTCCGAAATACCAGCAAATATTTTTTCACCCAAACTTGATGATACTTTGTGGTAATGATCAGCACACAAATCCCACTTGGCTCACCAAATTTTGTTCTTCTAGGTTGAAGCGTTCGTCTACAGTAGCAGTTAATATATTTAGGTTTCTCTCTGTTCTCTCCTATATAGATAGATGAATTTGGAACTCTAAATCCAACCTGGTTTGTAGTAGCTCTTTGAAACTTGATAAAATAAAGGAGTTCTCAGATTTGTCTCTATGGTTTGTTTCCTCTTCAAGAAGCCCTAGGCACAGACTGTGGAAAAACACTTTCATTGGGAGGGGTTGCCAAGCTTCTAAGAAATAACTAGTTTCCGAAATACCAGCAAATATTTTTTCACCCCATCTTGATGATACTTGGTGGTAATGATCAGTACACAAATCCCACTTGGCTCACCAAATTTTGTTCTTCTAGGTTGAAGCGTTCGTCTACAGTAGCAGTTTTTATATTTAGGTTTCACTCTGTTCTCTCATATATAGATAGATGAATTTGGAACTCTAAATCCAACATGGTGTGTAGTAGCTCTTAGAAACTTGACAAAATAAAGGAGTTCTCAGTTTTGTCTCTCTGGTTTGTTTCCTCTTCATGTAGCCCTATGAACAGACTGTGGAAAAGCACTTTCATTGAGATGAGTTGCCAAGCTTCTAAGAAATATCGAGTTTCCGAAATACCAGCAAATATTTTTTTTACCCAAACTTGATGATACTTGGTGGTAATGATCAGCACACAAATCCCACTTGGCTAACCAATTTTTGTTCATCTAGGATGAAGCATTCGTGTACAGTAGCAGTTTTTATATTTAGGTTTCGCTCTGTTCTCTCCTATATAGATAGATGAATTTGGAACTCTAAATCCAACATGGTTTGTAGTAGCTATTTGAAACTTGGCAAAATAAAGGAGTTCTCTGTTTTGTCTCTATGGTTTGTTTCCTTTTAAAGTAGCCCTAGGCACAGACTGTGGAAAAGCACTTTCATTGAGAGGGGCAGCCAAGCTTCTAAGAAATAACGAGTTTCCGAAATACCAGCAAATATTTTTCACACAATCTTGTTGATACTTGGTGGTAATGATCAGTACACAAATCCCACTTGGCTCACCAAATTTGGTCTTCTAGGTTGAAGCGTTCGTCTACAGTAGCAGTTTTTATATTTATTTTTCTCTCTGTTCTCTCCTATATAGATAGATGAATTTGGAACTCTAAATCCAACATGGTTTGTAGTAGCTCTTTGAAACTTGACAAAATAAAGGAGTTCTCAGATTTTTCACTATGTTTTGTATCCTCTTCAAGTAGCCCTAGGCACAGACTGTGGAAAAGCACTTTCATTGAAAGGGGTTGCCAAGCTTATAAGAAATAACGAGTTTCCGAAATACCAGCAAATATTTTTTCACCCAATCTTGATGATACTTGGTGCTAATGATCAGTACACAAATCCCACTTTGCTCACCAAATTTAGTTCTTCTAGGTTGTAGCGTTCGTGTACAGTAGCAGTTTTTATATTTAGGTTTCCCTCTGTTCTCTCCTATACAGATAGATGAATTTGGAACTCTAAATCCAACATGGTTTGTAGTAGCTCTTTGAAACTTGACAAAATAAAGGAGTTCTCAGTTTTGTCTCTCTGGTTTGTTTCCTCTTCATGTAGCCCTAGGAACAGACTGTGGAAAAGCACTTTCATTGAGATGGGTTGCCAAGATTCTAAAAAATATCGAGTTTCCGAAATACCAGCAAATATTTTTTCACCCAAACTTGATGATACTTTGTGGTAATGATCAGCACACAAATCCCACTTGGCTCACCAAATTTTGTTCTTCTAGGTTGAAGCGTTCGTCTACAGTAGCAGTTAATATATTTAGGTTTCTCTCTGTTCTCTCCTATATAGATAGATGAATTTGGAACTCTAAATCCAACCTGGTTTGTAGTAGCTCTTTGAAACTTGATAAAATAAAGGAGTTCTCAGATTTGTCTGTATGGTTTGTTTCCTCTTCAAGTAGCCCTATGCACAGACTGTGGAAAAACACTTTCATTGGGAGGGGTTGCCAAGCTTCTAAGAAATGACGAGTTTCCGAAATACCAGCAAATATTTTTTCACCCAAACTTGATGATACTTGGTGGTAATGATCAGCACACAAATCCCACTTGGCTAACCAATTTTTGTTCATCTAGGATGAAGCATTCGTGTACAGTAGCAGTTTTTATATTTAGGTTTCCCTCTGTTCTCTCCTATATAGATAGATGAATTTGGAACTCTAAATCCAACATGGTTTGTAGTAGCTATTTGAAACTTGGCAAAATAAAGGAGTTCTCTGTTTTGTCTCTATGGTTTGTTTCCTTTTAAAGTAGCCCTAGGCACAGACTGTGGAAAAGCACTTTCATTGAGTGGGGCAGCCAAGCTTCTAAGATATAACGAGTTTCCGAAATACCAGCAAATATTTTTTCACCCAATCTTGATGATACTTGGGGGTAATGATCAGTACACAAATCCCACTTGGCTTACCAAATTTTGTTCTTCTAGGTTGAAGCGTTCGTCTACAGTAGCAGTTTTTATATTTAGGTCTCCCTCTGTTCTCTCCTATATAGATAGATGAATTTGGAACTCTAAATCCAACATACTTTGTAGTAGCTCCTTGAAACTTGACAAAATAAAGGAGTTCTCAGTTTTGTCTCTATGGTTTGTTTCCTCTTCAAGTAGCCCTAGGCACAGACTGTGGAAAGCACTTTCATTGAGATGGGTTGTCAAGCTTCTAAGAAATAACGAGTTTCCGAAATACCAGCAAATATTTTTTCACACAATCTTGTTGATACTTGGTGGTAATGATCAGTACACAAATCCCACTTGGCTCACCAAATTTGGTCTTCTAGGTTGAAGCGTTCGTCTACAATAGCAGTTTTTATATTTATTTTTCTCTCTGTTCTCTCCTATATTGATAGATGAATTTGGAACTCTAAATCCAACATGGTTTGTAGTAGCTCTTTGAAACTTGACAAAATAAAGAAGTTCTCAGATTTGTCACTATGTTTTGTATCCTCTTCAAGTAGCCCTAGGCACAGACTGTGGAAAAGCACTTTCATTGAAAGGGGTTGCCAAGCTTCTAAGAAATAACGAGTTTCGGAAATACCAGCAAATATTTTTTCACCCAAACTTGATGATACTTGGTGGTAATGATTAGTATACAAATCCCACTTGGCTTACCAAATTTTGTTCTTCTAGGTTGAAGCGTTCGTCTACAGTAGCAGTTTTTATATTTAGGTTTCCCTCTGTTCTCTCCTATATAGAAAGATGAATTTGGAACTCTAAATCCAACATGCTTTGTAGTAGCTCCTTGAAACTTGACAAAATAAAGGAGTTCTCAGTTTTGTCTCTATTGTGTGTTTCCTCTTCAAGTAGCCCTAGGCACAGACTGTGGAAAAGCACTTTAATTGAGAGGGGTTGCCAAGCTTCTGAGAAATAACGAGTTTCCGAAATACCAGCAAATATTTTTTCACCCAATCTTGATGATACTTGTTGATAATGATCAGTACACAAATCCCACTTGGCTCTCCAAATTTAGTTCTTCTAGGTTTAAGCGTTCGTGTACAGTAGCAGTTTTTATATTTAGATTTCCCTCTGTTCTCTCCTATATAGATAGATGAATTTGGAACTCTAAATCCAACATGGTTTGTAGTAGCTCTTTGAAACTTGGCAAAATAAAGGAGTTCTCAGTTTTGACTCTATGGTTTGTTTCCTTTTAAAGTAGCCCTAGGCACAGACTGTGGAAAGC
Source organism: Callospermophilus lateralis (assembly GCF_048772815.1). Lineage (NCBI taxonomy): Eukaryota > Metazoa > Chordata > Mammalia > Rodentia > Sciuridae > Callospermophilus > Callospermophilus lateralis. Next base: position 90,511 of record NW_027513763.1, read on the forward strand.
ACTTTCATTGAGATGGGTTGTCAAGCTTCTAAGAAATAACGAGTTTCCGAAATACCAGCAAATATTTTTCACACAATCTTGTTGATACTTGGTGGTAATGATCAGTACACAAATCCCACTTGGCTCACCAAATTTTGTTCTTCTAGGTTGAAGCGTTCGTCTACAGTAGTAGTTTTTATATTTAGGTTTCTCTCTGTTCTCTCCTATATAGATAGATGAATTTGGAACTCTAAATCCAACATGGTTTGTAGTAGCTCTTTGAAACTTGACAAAATAAAGGAGTTCTCAGATTTGTCTCTATGGTTTGTTTCCTCTTCAAGTAGCCCTAGGCACAGACTGTGGAAAAGCACTTTCATTGAGAGGGGCTGCCAAACTTCTAAGATATAACGAGTTTCCGAAATACCAGCAAATATTTTTTCACCCAATCTTGATGATACTTGGTGGTAATGATCAGTACACAAATCCCACATGGCTTACCAAATTTTGTTCTTCTAGGTTGAAGCGTTCGTCTACAGTAGCTTTTTTTATATTTAGGTCTCCCTCTGTTCTCTCCTATATAGATAGATGAATTTTGAACTCTAAATCCAACATGCTTTGTAGTAGCTCCTTGAAACTTGAGAAAATAAAGGAGTTCTCAGTTTTGTCTCTAGGGTTTGTTTCCTCTTCAAGTAGCCCTAGGCACAGACTGTGGAAAGCACTTTCATTGAGATGGGTTGTCAAGCTTCTAAGAAATAACGAGTTTCCGAAATACCAGCAAATATTTTTCACACAATCTTGTTGATACTTGGTGGTAATGATCAGTACACAAATCCCACTTGGCTCACCAAATTTGGTCTTCTAGGTTGAAGCGTTCGTCTACAGTAGCAGTTTTTATATTTATTTTTCTCTCTGCTCTCTTCTATATAGATAGATGAATTTGGAACTCTAAATCCAACATGGTTTGTAGTAGCTCTTTGAAACTTGACACAATAAAGGAGTTCTCAGATTTGTCACTATGTTTTGTATCCTCTTCAAGTAGCCCTAGGCACAGACTGTGGAAAAGCACTTTCATTGAAAGGGGTTGCCAAGCTTCTAAGAAATAACGAGTTTCCGAAATACCAGCAAATATTTTTTCACCCAATCTTGATGATACTTGTTGCTAATGATCAGTACACAAATCCCACTTTGCTCTCCAAATTTAGTTCTTCTAGGTTGTAGCGTTCGTGTACAATAGCAGTTTTTATATTTAGGTTTCCCTCTGTTCTCTCCTATACAGATAGATGAATTTGGAACTCTAAATCCAACATGGTTTGTAGTAGCTCTTTGAATATTGACAAAATAAAGGAGTTCTCAGTTTTGTCTCTCTCGTTTGTTTCCTCTTCATGTAGCCCTAGGAACAGACTGTGGAAAAGCACTTTCATTGAGATGGGTTGCCAAGATTCTAAGAAATATCGAGTTTCCGAAATACCAGCAAATATTTTTTCACCCAAACTTGATGATACTTTGTGGTAATGATCAGCACACAATTCCCACTTGGCTCACCAAATTTTGTTCTTCTAGGTTGAAGCGTTCGTCTACAGTAGCAGTTTATATATTTAGGTTTCTCTCTGTTCTCTCCTATATAGATAGATGAATTTGGAACTCTAAATCCAACCTGGTTTGTAGTAGCTCTTTGAAACTTGACAAAATAAAGGAGTTCTCAGATTTGTCTCTATGGTTTGTTTCCTCTTCAAGTAGCCCTAGGCACAGACTGTGGAAAAACATTTTCATTCGAGGGGTTGCCAAGCTTCTAAGAAATAACGAGTTTCCGAAATACCAGCAAATATTTTTTCACGCAATCTTGATGATACTTGGTGGTAATGATCAATACACAAATCCCACTTGGCTCACCAAATTTAGTTCTTCTAGGTTGAAGCGTTCGTGTACAGTAGCAGTTTTTATATTTAGGTTTCCCTATGTTCTCTTCTATTCAGATAGATGAATTTGGAACTCTAAATCCAACATGGTTTGTAGTAGCTCTTTGAAACTTGACAAAATAAAGGAGTTCTCAGTTTTGTCTCTCTGGTTTGTTTCCTCTTCATGTAGCCCTATGAACAGACTGTGGAAAGGCACTTTCATTGAGATGAGTTGCCAAGCTTCTAAGAAATATTGAGTTTCCGAAATACCAGCAAATATTTTTTTCACCCAAACTTGATGATACCTGGTGGTAATGATCAGCACACAAATCCCACTTGGCTAACCAATTTTTGTTCATCTAGGATGAAGCATTCGTGTACAGTAGCAGTTTTTATATTTAGGTTTCCCTCTGTTCTCTCCTATATAGATAGATGAATTTGGAACTCTAAATCCAACATGGTTTGTAGTAGCTCTTTGAAACTTGGCAAAATAAAGGAGTTCTCTGTTTTGTCTCTATGGTTTGTTTCCTTTTAAAGTAGCCCTAGGCACAGACTGTGGAAAGCACTTTCATTGAGATGGGTTGTCAAGCTTCTAAGAAATAACGAGTTTCCGAAATACCAGCAAATATTTTTCACACAAACTTGTTGATACTTGGTGGTAATGATCAGTACATAAATCCCACTTGGCTTAAAAAATTCTGTTCTTCTAGATTGAAGCGTTCGTCTACAGTAGCAGTTTTTATATTTAGGTCTCCCTCTGTTCTCTCCTATATAGATAGATGAATTTCGAACTCTAAATCCAACATGCTTTGTAGTATCTCCTTGAAACTTGACAAAATAAAGGAGTTCTCAGTTTTGTCTCTATGGTTTGTTTCCTCTTCAAGTAGCCCTAGGCACAGACTGTGGAAAGCACTTTAATTGTGATGGGTTGTCAAGCTTCTAAGAAATAACGAGGTTCCGAAATACCACCAAATATTTTTTCACACAATCTTGTTGATACTTGGTGGTAATGATCAGTACACAAATCCCACTTGGCTCACCAAATTTGGTCTTCTAGGTTGAAGCGTTCGTCTACAGTAGCAGTTTTTATATTTAGGTTTCTCTCTGTTCTCTCCTATATAGATAGATGAATTTGGAACTCTAAATCCAACATGGTTTGTAGTAGCTCTTTGAAACTTGACAAAATAAAGGAGTTCTCAGATTTGTCACTATGTTTTGTATCCTCTTCAATAGCCCTAGGCACAGACTGTGGAAAAGCACTTTCATTGAAAGGGGTTGCCAAGCTTCTAAGAAATAACGAGTTTCGGAAATACCAGCAAATATTTTTTCACCCAAACTTGATGATACTTGGTGGTAATGATTAGTATACAAATCCCACTTGGCTTACCAAATTTTGTTCTTCTAGGTTGAAGCGTTCGTCTACAGTAGCAGTTTTTATATTTAGGTTTCCCTCTGTTCTCTCCTATATAGAAAGATGAATTTGGAACTCTAAATCCAACATGCTTTGTAGTAGCTCCTTCAAACTTTACAAAATAAAGGAGTTCTCAGTTTTGTCTCTATGGTTTGTTTCCTCTACAAGTAGCCCTAGGCACAGACTGTGGAAAAGCACTTTCAATGAGAGGGGTTGCCAAGCTTCTAACAAATAACGAGTTTCCGAAATACCAGCAAATATTTTTTCACGCAATCTTGATGATACTTGTTGATAATGATCAGTACACAAATCCCACTTGGCTCACCAAATTTAGTTCTTCTAGGTTGTAGCGTTCGTCTACAGTAGCAGTTTTTATATTTAGGTTTCCCTCTGTTCTCTCCTATATAGATAGATGAATTTGGAACTCTAAATCCAACATGGTTTGTAGTAGCTCTTTGAAACTTGGCAAAATAAAGGAGTTCTCAGTTTTGACTCTATGGTTTGTTTCCTTTTAAAGTAGCCCTAGGCACAGACTGTGGAAAGCACTTTCATTGAGATGGGTTGTCAAGCTTCTAAGAAATAACCATTTTCTGAAATACCAGCAAATATTTTTCACACAATCTTGTTGATACTTGGTGGTAATGATCAGTATACAAATCCCACTTGGCTCACCAAATTTTGTTCTTCTAGGTTGAAGCGTTCGTCTACAGTAGTAGTTTTTATATTTAGGTTTCTCTCTGTTCTCTCCTATATAGATACATGAATTTGGAACTCTACATCCAACATGGTTTGTAGTAATTCTTTGAAACTTGACAAAATAAAGGAGTTCTCAGATTTGTCTCTATGGTTTGTTTCCTCTTCAAGTAGCCCTAGGCACAGACTGTGGAAAAGCACTTTCATTGAGAGGGGCTGCCAAGATTCTAAGATATAACGAGTTTCCGAAATACCAGCAAATATTTTTTAACCCAATCTTGATGATACTTGGTGGTAATGATCAGTACACAAATCCCACTTGGCTTACCAAATTTTGATCTTCTAGGTTGAAGCGTTCGTCTACAGTAGCAGTTTTTATATTTATTTCTCCCTCTGTTCTCTCCTATATAGATAGATGAATTTGGAACTCTAAATCCAACATGCTTTGTAGTAGCTCCTTGAAACTTGACAAAATAAAGGAGTTCTCAGTTTTGTCTCTATGGTTTGTTTCCTCTTCAAGTAGCCCTAGGCACAGACTGTGGAAAAGCACTTTCATTGAGAGGGTTTGCCAAGCTTCTAAGAAATAACGAGTTTCCGAAATACCAGCAAATATTTTTTCACCCAATCTTGATGATACTGGTTGCTAATGATCAGTACACAAATCCCACTTTGCTCACCAAATTTAGTTCTTCTAGGTTGTAGCGTTCGTGTACAGTAGCAGTTTTTATATTTAGGTTTCCCTCTGTTCTCTCCTATACAGATAGATGAATTTGGAACTCTAAATCCAACATGGTTTGTAGTAGCTCTTTGAAACTTGACAAAATAAAGGAATTCTCAGTTTTGTCTCTCTGGTTTGTTTCCTCTTCATGTAGCCCTAGGAACAGACTGTGGAAAAGCACTTTCATTGAGATGGGTTGCCAAGCTTCTAAGAAATATCGAGTTTCCGAAATAACAGCAAATATTTTTTCACCCAAACTTGATGATACATTGTGGTAATGATCAGAACACAAATCCCACTTGGCTCACCAAATTTTGTTCTTCTAGGTTGAAGCGTTCGTCTACAGTCGCAGTTCTTATATTTAGGTTTCTCTCTGTTCTCTCCTATATAGATAGATGAATTTGGAACTCTAAATCCAACCTGGTTTGTAGTAGCTCTTTGAAACTTGACAAAATAAAGGAGTTCTCAGATTTGTCTCTATGGTTTGTTTTCTCTTCAAGTAGCCCTAGGCACAGACTGTGGAAAAACACTTTCATTGAGAGGGGTTGCCAAGCTTCTAAGAAATAACGAGTTTCCGAAATACCAGCAAATATTTTTTCACCCAATCTTGATGATACTTCTTGGTAATGATCAGTACACAAATCCCACTTGGCTCACCAAATTTAGTTCTTCTAGGTTGAAGCGTTCGTGTACAGTAGCAGTTTTCATATTTAGGTTTCCCTATGTTCTCTCCTATACAGATAGATGAATTTGGAACTCTAAATCCAACATGGTTTGTAGTAGCTCTTTGAAACTTGACAAAATAAAGGAGTTCTCAGTTTTGTCTCTATGGTTTGTTTCCTTTTAAAGTAGCCCTAGGCACAGACTGTGGAAAGCACTTTCATTGAGATGGGTTGTCAAGCTTCTAAGAAATAACGAGTTTCCGAAATACCAGCAAATATTTTTCACACAATCTTGTTGATACTTGGTGGTAATGATCAGTACACAAATCCCACTTGGCTCACCAAATTTTGTTCTTCTAGGTTGAAGCGTTCGTCTACAGTAGCAGTTTTTATATTTAGGTTTCTCTCTGTTCTCTCCTATATAGATAGATGAATTTGGAACTCTAAATACAACATGCTTTGTAGTAGCTCCTTGAAACTTGACAAAATAAAGGAGTTCTCAGTTTTGTCTCTATGGTTTGTTTCCTCTTCATGTAGCCCTAGGCACAGACTGTGGAAAAGCACTTTCATTGAGAGGGGTTGCCAAGCTTCTAAGAAATAACGAGTTTCCGAAATACCAGCAAATATTTTTTCACCCAATCTTGATGATACTTGTTCCTAATGATCAGTACACAAATCCCACTTGGCTCTCCAAATTTAGTTCTTCCAGGTTGAAGCGTTCGTGTACAGTAGCATTTTTTATATTTAGGTTTCCCTCTGTTCTCTCCTATATAGATAGATGAATTTGGAACTCTAAATCCAACATGGTTTGTAGTAGCTCTTTGAAACTTGACAAAATAAAGGAGTTCTCAGTTTTGTCTCTATGGTTTGTTTCCTCTTAAAGTAGTCCTAGGCACATACTGTGGAAAGCACTTTCATTGAGATTGGTTGCCAAGCTTCTAAGAAATATCGAGTTGCCGAAATACCAGCAAATATTTCTTCACCCAATCTTGATGATACTTGGTGGTAGTGATCAGTACACAAATCCCACTTGGCTCACCAAATTTTGTTCTTCTAGGTTGAAGCGTTCTTGTACAGTAGCAGTTTTTATATTTAGGTTTCCCTCTGTTCTCTCCTATATAGATAGATGAATTTGGAACTCTAAATCCAACATGGTTTGTAGTAGCTCTTTGAAACTTGACAAAATAAAGGAGTTCTCAGTTTTGTCTCTATGGTTTGTTTTCTCTTCAAGTAGCCCTAGGCACAGACTGTGGAAAAACACTTTCATTGAGAGGGGTTGCCAAGCTTCTAAGAAATAACGAGTTTCCGAAATACCAGCAAATATTTTTTCACCCAATCTTGATGATACTTCTTGGTAATGATCAGTACACAAATCCCACTTGGCTCACCAAATTTAGTTCTTCTAGGTTGAAGCGTTCGTGTACAGTAGCAGTTTTCATATTTAGGTTTCCCTATGTTCTCTCCTATACAGATAGATGAATTTGGAACTCTAAATCCAACATGGTTTGTAGTAGCTCTTTGAAACTTGACAAAATAAAGGAGTTCTCAGTTTTGTCTCTATGGTTTGTTTCCTCTTAAAGTAGTCCTAGGCACAGACTGTGGAAAGCACTTTCATTGAGATTGGTTGCCAAGCTTCTAAAATAACGAGTTTCCGAAATACCAGCAAATATTTCTTCACCCAATCTTGATGATACTTGGTGGTAGTGATCAGTACACAAATCCCACTTGCCTCACCAAATTTTGTTCTTCTAGGTTGAAGCGTTCGTCTACAGTAGCAGTTTTATATTTAGGTTTCCCTCTGTTCTCTCCTATACAGATAGATGAATTTGGAACTCTAAATCCAACATGCTTTGTAGTAGCTCCTTGAAACTTGACAAAATAAAGGAGTTCTCAGTTTTGTCTCTCTGGTTTGTTTCCTCTTCATGTAGCCCTATGAACAGACTGTGGAAAAGCACTATCATTGAGATGAGTTGCCAAGCTTCTAAGAAATATCGAGTTTCCGAAATACCAGCAAATATTTTTTCACCCAAACTTGATGATACTTGGTGGTAATGATCAGCACACAAATCCCACTTGGCTAACCAATTTTTGTTCATCTAGGATGAAGCATTCGTGTACAGTAGCAGTTTTTATATTTAGGTTTCCCTCTGTTCTCTCCTATATAGATAGATGAATTTGGAACTCTAAATCCAACATGGTTTGTAGTATTTCTTTGAAACTTGACAAAATAAAGGAGTTCTCAGTTTTGTCTCTATGGTTTGTTTCCTCTTAAAGTAGTCCTAGGCACAGACTGTGGAAAGCACTTTCATTGAGATTGGTTGCCAAGCTTCTAAGAAATAACGAGTTGCCGAAATACCAGCAAATATTTCTTCACCCAATCTTGATGATACTTGGTGGTAGTGATCAGTACACAAATCCCACTTGGCTCACCAAATTTTGTTCTTCTAGGTTGAAGCGTTCGTGTACAATAGCAGTTTTTATATTTAGGTTTCCCTCTGTTCTCTCCTATATAGATAGAAGAATTTGGAACTCTAAATCCAACATGGTTTGTAGTAGCTCTTTGAAACTTGACAAAATAAAGGAGTTCTCAGTTTTGTCTCTATGGTTTGTTTCCTCTTCAAGTAGCCCTAGGCACAGACTTTGGAAAAACACTTTCATTGAGAGGGGTTGCCAAGCTTCTAAGAAATAACGAGTTTCCGAAATACCAGCAAATATTTTTTCACCCAATCTTGATGATACGTGATGGTAATGAAAAGTACACAAATCCCACTTGGCTCACCAAATTTTGTTTTGCTACTTTGAAGCCTTCGTTTACAGTAGCAGTATTTATTTTCAGGTTTCACTCTGTTCTCTCCTATATAGATAGATGAATTTGGAACTCTAAATCCAACATGGTATGTAGTAGCTCTTTGAAACTTGGCAAAATAAACGAGTTCTCAATTTTGTCTCTATAGTTTGTTTCCTTTTAAAGTAGCCCTAGGCACAGACTGTGGAAAGCACTTTCATTGAGATGGGTTGTCAAGCTTCTAAGAAATAACGAGTTTCCGAAATACCAGCAAATATTTTTCACACAATCTTGTTGATACTTGGTGGTAATGATCAGTACACAAATCCCACTTGGCTCACCAAATTTTGTTCTTCTAGGTTGAAGCGTTCGTCTACAGTAGCAGTTTTTATATTTAGGTTTCTCTCTGTTCTCTCCTATATAGATAGATGAATTTGGAACTCTAAATACAACATGCTTTGTAGTAGCTCCTTGAAACTTGACAAAATAAAGGAGTTCTCAGTTTTGTCTCTATGGTTTGTTTCCTCTTCAAGTAGCCCTAGGCACAGACTGTGGAAAAGCACTTTCATTGAGAGGGGTTGCCAAGCTTCTAAGAAATAACGAGTTTCCGAAATACCAGCAAATATTTTTTCACCCAATCTTGATGATACTTGTTCCTAATGATCAGTACACAAATCCCACTTGGCTCTCCATATTTAGTTCTTCCAGGTTGAAGCGTTCGTGTACAGTAGCATTTTTTATATTTAGGTTTCCCTCTGTTCTCTCCTATATAGATAGATGAATTTGGAACTCTAAATCCAACATGGTTTGTAGTAGCTCTTTGAAACTTGACAAAATAAAGGAGTTCTCAGTTTTGTCTCTATGGTTTGTTTCCTCTTCAAGTAGCCCTAGGCACAGACTGTGGAAAAACACTTTCATTGAGAGGGGTTGCCAAGCTTCTAAGAAATAACGAGTTTCCGAAATACCAGCAAATATTTTTTTCACCCAAACTTGATGATACTTGGTGGTAATGATCAGCACACAAATCCCACTTGGCTAACCAATTTTTGTTCATCTAGGATGAAGCATTCGTGTACAGTAGCAGTTTTTATATTTAGGTTTCCCTCTGTTCTCTCCTATATAGATAGATGAATTTGGAACTCTAAATCCAACATGGTTTGTAGTAGCTCTTTGAAACTTCGCAAAATAAAGGAGTTCTCTGTTTTGTCTCTATGGTTTGTTTCCTCTTCAAGTAGCCCTAGGCACAGACTGTGGAAAGCACTTTCATTGAGATGGGTTGTCAAGCTTCTAAGAAATAACGAGTTTCCGAAATACCAGCAAATATTTTTCACACAAACTTGTTGATACTTGGTGGTAATGATCAGTACATAAATCCCACTTGGCTTACCAAATTTTGTTCTTCTAGATTGAAGCGTTCGTCTACAGTAGCAGTTTTTATATTTAGGTCTCCCTCTGTTCTCTCCTATATAGATAGATGAATTTCGAACTCTAAATCCAACATGCTTTGTAGTATCTCCTTGAAACTTGACAAAATAAAGGAGTTCTCAGTTTTGTCTCTATGGTTTGTTTCCTCTTCAAGTAGCCCTAGGCACAGACTGTGGAAAGCACTTTCATTGAGATGGGTTGTCAAGCTTCTAAGAAATAACGAGTTTCCGAAATACCAGCAAATATTTTTTCACACAATCTTGTTGATACTTGGTGGTAATGATCAGTACACAAATCCCACTTGGCTCACCAAATTTTGTTCTTCTAGGTTGAAGCGTTCGTCTACAGTAGCAGTTTTTATATTTAGGTTTCTCTCTGTTCTCTCCTATATAGATAGATGAATTTGGAACTCTAAATACAACATGCTTTGTAGTAACTCCTTGAAACTTGACAAAATAAAGGAGTTCTCAGTTTTGTCTCTATGGTTTGTTTCCTCTTCAAGTAGCCCTAGGCACAGACTGTGGAAAAACACTTTCATTGAGAGGGGTTGCCAAGCTTCTAAGAAATAACGAGTTTCCGAAATACCAGCAAATATTTTTTCACCCAATTTTGATGATACTTGGTGGTAATGATCAGTACACAAATCCCACTAGGCTCACCAAATTTAGTTCTTCTAGTTTGAAGCGTTCGTGTACAGTAGCAGTTTTTATATTTAGGTTTCCCTATGTTCTCTCCTATACAGATAGATGAATTTGGAACTCTAAATCCAACATGGTTTGTAGTAGCTCTTTGAAACTTGACAAAATAAAGGAGTTCTCAGTTTTGTCTCTCTGGTTTGTTTCCTCTTCATGTAGCCCTATGAACAGACTGTGGAAAAGCACTTTCATTGAGATGAGTTGCCAAGCTTCTAAGAAATATCGAGTTTCCGAAATACCAGCAAATATTTTTTCACCCAAACTTGATGATACTTGGTGGTAATGATCAGCACACAAATCCCACTTGGCTAACCAATTTTTGTTCATCTAGGATGAAGCATTCGTGTACAGTAGCAGTTTTTATATTTAGGTTTACCTCTGTTCTCTCCTATATAGATAGATGAATTTGGAACTCTAAATCCAACATGGTTTGTAGTAGCTCTTTGAAACTTGACAAAATAAAGGAGTTCTCAGTTTTGTCTCTATGGTTTGTTTCCTCTTAAAGTAGTCCTAGGCACAGACTGTGGAAAGCACTTTCATTGAGATTGGTTGCCAAGCTTCTAAGAAATAACGAGTTTCCGAAATACCAGCAAATATTTCTTCACCCAATCTTGATGATACTTGGTGGTAGTGATCAGTACACAAATCCCACTTGCCTCACCAAATTTTGTTCTTCTAGGTTGAAGCGTTCGTCTACAGTAGCAGTTTTATATTTAGGTTTCTCTCTGTTCTCTCCTATATAGATAGATGAATTTGGAACTCTAAATCCAACGTGGTTTGCAGTAGCTCTTTGAAACTTGACAAAATAAAGGAGTTCTCAGATTTGTCTCTATGGTTTGTTTCCTCTTCAAGTAGCCCTAGGCACAGACTGTGGAAAAGCACTTTCAATGAGAGAGTTTGCCAAGCTTCTAAGAAATAACGAGTTTCCGAAATACCAGCAAATATTTTTTCACCCAATCTTGATGATACTTGGTGGTAACGATTAGTATACAAATCCCACTTGGCTTACCAAATTTTGTTCTTCTAGGTTGAAGCGTTCGTCTACAGTAGCAGTTTTTATATTTAGGTTTCCCTCTGTTCTCTCCTATATAAATAGATGAATTTAGAACTCTAAATCCAACATGCTTTGTAGTAGCTCCTTGAAACTTGACAAGATAAAGGAGTTCTCAGTTTTGTCTCTATGGTTTGTTTCCTCTTCAAGTAGCCCTAGGCACAGACTGTGGAAAAGCAATTTCATTGAGAGGGGTTTCCAAGCTTCTAAGAAATAACGAGTTTCCGAAATACCAGCAAATATTTTTTCACCCAATCTTGATGATACTTGTTGCTAATGATCAGTACACAAATCCCACTTGGCTCACCAAATTTTGTTCTTCTAGGTTGAAGCGTTCGTCTACAGTAGCAGTTTTTATATTTAGGTTTCCCTCTGTTCTCTCCTATATAGATAGATGAATTTGGAACTCTAAATCCAACATGGTTTGTAGTAGCTCTTTGAAACTTGACAAAATAAAGGAGTTCTCAGTTTTGTCTCTATGGTTTGTTTCCTCTTCAAGTAGCCCTAGGCACAGACTGTGGAAAAACACTTTCATTGAGAGGGGTTGCCAAGCTTCTAAGAAATAACGAGTTTCCGAAATACCAGCAAATATTTTTTCACCCCATCTTGATGATACGTGATGGTAATGAAAAGTACACAAATCCCACTTGTCTCTCCAAATTTAGTTCTTCCAGGTTGAAGCGTTCGTGTACAGTAGCAGTTTTTATATTTAGGTTTCCCTCTGTTCTCTCCTATATAGATAGATGAATTTGGAACTCTAAATACAACATGCTTTGTAGTAGCTCCTTGAAACTTGACAAAATAAAGGAGTTCTCAGTTTTGTCTCTATGGTTTGTTTCCTCTTCAAGTAGCCCTAGGCACAGACTGTGGAAAAGCACTTTCATTGAGAGGGGTTGCCAAGCTTCTAAGAAATAACGATTTTCCGAAATACCAGCAAATATTTTTTCACCCAATCTTGATGATCCTTGTTGCTAATGATCAGTACACAAATCCCACTTGGCTCTCCAAATTTAGTTCTTCCAGGTTGAAGCGTTCGTGTACAGTAGCAGTTTTTATATTTAGGTTTCCCTCTGTTGTCTCCTATATAGATAGATGAATTTGGAACTCTAAATCCAACATGGTTTGTAGTAGCTCTTTGAAACTTGACAAAATAAAGGAGTTCTCAGTTTTGTCTCTATGGTTTGTTTCCTCTTCAAGTAGCTCTAGGCACAGACTGTGGAAAAACACTTTCATTGAGAGGGGTTGCCAAGCTTCTAAGAAATAACGAGTTTCCGAAATACCAGCAAATATTTTTTCACCCAATTTGATGATACGTGATGGTAATGAAAAGTACACAAATCCCACTTGGCTCACCAAATTTTGTTTTGCTACGTTGAAGCCTTCGTTTACAGTAGCAGTATTTATTTTCAGGTTTCACTCTGTTCTCTCCTATATAGATAGATGAATTTGGAACTTAAATCCAACATGGTTTTTAGTAGCTCTTTGAAACTTGGCAAAATAAACGAGTTCTCAATTTTGTCTCTATGGTTTGTTTCCTTTTAAAGTAGCCCTAGGCACAGACTGTGGAAAGCACTTTCATTGAGATGGGTTGTCAAGCTTCTAAGAAATAACGAATTTCCGAAATACCAGCAAATATTTTTCACACAATCTTGTTGATACTTGGTGGTAATGATCAGTACACAAATCCCACTTGGCTCACCAAATTTTGTTCTTCTAGGTTGAAGCGTTCGTCTACAGTAGCAGTTTTTATATTTAGGTTTCTCTCTGTTCTCTCCTATATAGATAGATGAATTTGGAACTCTAAATACAACATGCTTTGTAGTAGCTCCTTGAAACTTGACAAAATAAAGGAGTTCTCAGTTTTGTCTCTATGGTTTGTTTCCTCTTCAAGTAGCCCTAGGCACAGACTGTGGAAAAGCACTTTCATTGAGAGGGGTTGCCAAGCTTCTAAGAAATAACGAGTTTCCGAAATACCAGCAAATATTTTTTCACCCAATCTTGATGATACTTGTTGCTAATGATCAGTACACAAATCCCACTTGGCTCTCCAAATTTAGTTCTTCCAGGTTGAAGCGTACGTGTACAGTAGCAGTTTTTATATTTAGGTTTCCCTCTGTTCTCTCCTATATAGAGAGATGAATTTGGAACTCTAAATCCAACATGGTTTGTAGTAGCTCTTTGAAACTTGACAAAATAAAGGAGTTCTCAGTTTTGTCTCTATGGTTTGTTTCCTCTTCAAGTAGCCCTAGGCACAGACTTGGAAAAACACTTTCATTGAGAGGGGTTGCCAAGCTTCTAAGAAATAACGAGTTTCCTGAATACCAGCAAATATTTTTTCACCCAATCTTGATGATACGTGATGGTAATGAAAAGTACACAAATCCCACTTGGCTCACCAAATTTTGTTTTGCTACGTTGAAGCCTTCGTTTTCAGTAGCAGTTTTTATTTTCAGGTTTCACTCTGTTCTCTCCTATATAGATAGATGAATTTGGAACTCTAAATCCAACATGGTTTTTAGTAGCTCTTTGAAACTTGGCAAAATAAAGGAGTTCTCAGTTTCGTCTCTATGGTTTGTTTCCTTTTAAAGTAGCCCTAGGCACAGACTGTGGAAAGCACTTTCATTGAGATGGGTTGTCAAGCTTCTAAGAAATAACGAGTTTCCGAAATACCAGCAAATATTTTTCACACAATCTTGTTGATACTTGGTGGTAATGATCAGTACACAAATCCCACTTGGCTCACCAAATTTTGTTCTTCTAGGTTGAAGCGTTCGTATACAGTAGCAGTTTTTATATTTAGGTTTCGCTCTGTTCTCTCTTATATAGATAGATGAATTTGGAACACTAAATCCAACATGGTTTGTAGTAGCTCTTTGAAACTTGACAAAATAAAGGGGTTCTAAGATTTGTCTCTATGGTTTGTTTCCTCTTCAAGTAGCCCTAGGCACAGACTGTGGAAAAACACTTTCATTGAGAGGGGTTGCCAAGCTTCTAAGAAATAACGAGTTTCCGAAATACCAGCAAATATTTTTTCACCCAATTTTGATGATACTTGGTGGTAATGATCAGTACACAAATCCCACTTGGCTCACCAAATTTAGTTCTTCTAGGTTGAAGCGTTCGTGTACAGTAGCAGTTTTTATATTTAGGTTTCCCTATGTTCTCTCCTATACAGATAGATGAATTTGGAACTCTAAATCCAACATGGTTTGTAGTAGCTCTTTGAAACTTCACAAAATAAAGGAGTTCTCAGTTTTGTCTCTCTGATTTGTTTCCTCTTCATGTAGCCCTATGAACAGACTGTGGAAAAGCACTTTCATTGAGATGAGTTGCCAAGCTTCTAAGAAATATCGAGTTTCCGAAATACCAGCAAATATTTTTTCACCCAAACTTGATGATACTTGGTGGAAATGATCAGCACACAAATCCCACTTGGCTAACCAATTTTTGTTCATCTAGGATGAAGCATTCGTGTACAGTTGCAGTTTTTATATTTAGGTTTCCCTCTGTTCTCTCCTATATAGATAGATGAATTTGGAACTCTAAATCCAACATGGTTTGTAGTAGCTCTTTGAAACTTGACAAAATAAAGGAGTTCTCAGTTTTTCTCTATGGTTTGTTTCCTCTTAAAGTAGTCCTAGGCACAGACTGTGGAAAGCACTTTCATTGAGATTGGTTGCCAAGCTTCTAAGAAATAACGAGTTTCCGAAATACCAGCAAATATTTCTTCACCCAATCTTGATGATACTTGGTGGTAGTGATCAGTACACAAATCCCACTTGCCTCACCAAATTTTGTTCTTCTAGGTTGAAGCGTTCGTCTACAGTAGCAGTTTTATATTTAGGTTTCTCTCTGTTCTCTCCTATATAGATAGATGAATTTGGAACTCTAAATCCAACGTGGTTTGCAGTAGCTCTTTGAAACTTGACAAAATAAAGGAGTTCTCAGATTTGTCTCTATGGTTTGTTTCCTCTTCAAGTAGCCCTAGGCACAGACTGTGGAAAAGCACTTTCAATGAGAGAGTTTGCCAAGCTTCTAAGAAATAACGAGTTTCCGAAATACCAGCAAATATTTTTTCACCCAATCTTGATGATACTTGGTGGTAATGATTAGTATACAAATCCCACTTGGCTTACCAAATTTTGTTCTTCTAGGTTGAAGCGTTCGTCTACAGTAGCAGTTTTTATATTTAGGTTTCCCTCTGTTCTCTCCTATATAAATAGATGAATTTAGAACTCTAAATCCAACATGCTTTGTAGTAGCTCCTTGAAACTTGACAAGATAAAGGAGTTCTCAGTTTTGTCTCTATGGTTTGTTTCCTCTTCAAGTAGCCCTAGGCACAGACTGTGGAAAAGCAATTTCATTGAGAGGGGTTTCCAAGCTTCTAAGAAATAACGAGTTTCCGAAATACCAGCAAATATTTTTTCACCCAATCTTGATGATACTTGTTGCTAATGATCAGTACACAAATCCCACTTGGCTCACCAAATTTTGTTCTTCTAGGTTGAAGCGTTCGTCTAAAGTAGCAGTTTTTATATTTAGGTTTCCCTCTGTTCTCTCCTATATAGATAGATGAATTTGGAACTCTAAATCCAACGTGGTTTGCAGTAGCTCTTTGAAACTTGACAAAATAAAGGAGTTCTCAGATTTGTCTCTATGGTTTGTTTCCTCTTCAAGTAGCCCTAGGCACAGACTGTGGAAAAGCACTTTCAATGAGAGAGTTTGCCAAGCTTCTAAGAAATAACGAGTTTCCGAAATACCAGCAAATATTTTTTCACCCAATCTTGATGATACGTGATGGTAATGAAAAGTACACAAATCCCACTTGGCTCTCCAAATTTAGTTCTTCCAGGTTGAAGCGTTCGTGTACAGTAGCAGTTTTTATATTTAGGTTTCCCTCTGTTCTCTCCTATATAGATAGATGAATTTGGAACTCTAAATACAACATGCTTTGTAGTAGCTCCTTGAAACTTGACAAAATAAAGGAGTTCGCAGTTTTGTCTCTATGGTTTGTTTCCTCTTCAAGTAGCCCTAGGCACAGACTGTGGAAAAGCACTTTCATTGAGAGGAGTTGCCAAGCTTCTAAGAAATAACGAGTTTCCGAAATACCAGCAAATATTTTTTCACCCAATCTTGATGATCCTTGTTGCTAATGATCAGTACACAAATCCCACTTGGCTCTCCAAATTTAGTTCTTCCAGGTTGAAGCGTTCGTGTACAGTAGCAGTTTTTATATTTAGGTTTCCCTCTGTTCTCTCCTATATAGATAGATGAATTTGGAACTCTAAATCCAACATGGTTTGTAGTAGCTCTTTGAAACTTGACAAAATAAAGGAGTTCTCAGTTTTGTCTCTATGGTTTGTTTCCTCTTCAAGTAGCCCTAGGCAGAGACTGTGGAAAAACACTTTCATTGAGAGGGGTTGCCAAGCTTCTAAGAAATAACGAGTTTCCGAAATACCAGCAAATATTTTTTCACCCAATCTTGATGATACGTGATGGTAATGAAAAGTACACAAATCCCACTTGGCTCACCAAATTTTGTTTTGCTACGTGTAAGCCTTCGTTTACAGTAGCAGTATTTATTTTCAGGTTTCACTCTGTTCTCTCCTATATAGATAGATGAATTTGGAACTCTAAATCCAACATGGTTTGTAGTAGCTCTTTGAAACTTGGCAAAATAAACGAGTTCTCAATTTTGTCTCTATGGGTTGTTTCCTTTTAAAGTAGCCCTAGGCACAGACTGTGGAAAGCACTTTCATTGAGATGGGTTGTCAAGCTTCTAAGAAATAATGAGTTTCCGAAATACCAGCAAATATTTTTCACACAATCTTGTTGATACTTGGTGGTAATGATCAGTACACAAATCCCACTTGGCTCACCAAATTTTGTTCTTCTAGGTTGAAGCGTTCGTCTACAGTAGCAGTTTTTATATTTAGGTTTCTCTCTGTTCTCTCCTATATAGATAGATGAATTTGGAACTCTAAATACAACATGCTTTGTAGTAGCTCCTTGAAACTTGACAAAATAAAGGAGTTCTCAGTTTTGTCTCTATGGTTTGTTTCCTCTTCAAGTAGCCCTAGGCACAGACTGTTGAAAAGCACTTTCATTGAGAGGGGTTGCCAAGCTTCTAAGAAATAACGAGTTTCCGAAATACCAGCAAATATTTTTTCACCCAATCTTGATGATACTTGTTGCTAATGATCAGTACACAAATCCCACTTGGCTCTCCAAATTTAGTTCTTCCAGGTTGAAGCGTACGTGTACAGTAGCAGTTTTTATATTTAGGTTTCCCTCTGTTCTCTCCTATATAGAGAGATGAATTTGGAACTCTAAATCCAACATGGTTTGTAGTAGCTCTTTGAAACTTGACAAAATAAAGGAGTTCTCAGTATTGTCTCTATGGTTTGTTTCCTCTTCAAGTAGCCCTAGGCACAGACTTGGAAAAACACTTTCATTGAGAGGGGTTGCCAAGCTTCTAAGAAATAACGAGTTTCCTGAATACCAGCAAATATTTTTTCACCCAATCTTGATGATACGTGATGGTAATGAAAACTACACAAATCCCACTTGGCTCACCAAATTTTGTTTTGCTACGTTGAAGCCTTCCTTTACAGTAGCAGTTTTTATTTTCAGGTTTCACTCTGTTCTCTCCTATATAGATAGATGAATTTGGAACTCTAAATCCAACATGGTTTTTAGTAGCTCTTTGAAACTTGGCAAAATAAAGGAGTTCTCAGTTTCGTCTCTATGGTTTGTTTCCTTTTAAAGTAGCCCTAGGCACAGACTGTGGAAAGCACTTTCATTGAGATGGGTTGTCAAGCTTCTGAGAAATAACGAGTTTCCGAAATACCAGCAAATATTTTTCACACAATCTTGTTGATACTTGGTGGTAATGATCAGTACACAAATCCCACTTGGCTCACCAAATTTTGTTCTTCTAGGTTGAAGCGTTCGTATACAGTAGCAATTTTTATATTTAGGTTTCGCTCTGTTCTCTCTTATATAGATAGATGAATTTGGAACACTAAATCCAACATGGTTTGTAGTAGCTCTTTGAAACTTGACAAAATAAAGGGGTTCTCAGATTTGTCTCTATGGTTTGTTTCCTCTTCAAGTAGCCCTAGGCACAGACTGTGGAAAAACACTTTCATTGAGAGGGGTTGCCAAGCTTCTAAGAAATAACGAGTTTCCAAAATACCAGCAAATATTTTTTCACCCAATTTTGATGATACTTGGTGGTAATGATCAGTACACAAATCCCACTTGGCTCACCAAATTTAGTTCTTCTAGGTTGAAGCGTTCGTGTACAGTAGCAGTTTTTATATTTAGGTTTCCCTATGTTCTCTCCTATACAGATAGATGAATTTGGAACTCTAAATCCAACGTGGTTTGCAGTAGCTCTTTGAAACTTGACAAAATAAAGGAGTTCTCAGATTTGTCTCTATGGTTTGTTTCCTCTTCAAGTAGCCCTAGGCACAGACTGTGGAAAAGCACTTTCAATGAGAGAGTTTGCCAAGCTTCTAAGAAATAACGAGTTTCCGAAATACCAGCAAATATTTTTTCACCCAATCTTGATGATACTTGGTGGTAATGATTAGTATACAAATCCCACTTGGCTTACCAAATTTTGTTCTTCTAGGTTGAAGCGTTCGTCTACAGTAGCAGTTTTTATATTTAGGTTTCCCTCTGTTCTCTCCTATATAAATAGATGAATTTAGAACTCTAAATCCAACATGCTTTGTAGTAGCTCCTTGAAACTTGACAAGATAAAGGAGTTCTCAGTTTTGTCTCTATGGTTTGTTTCCTCTTCAAGTATCCCTAGGCACAGACTGTGGAAAAGCAATTTCATTGAGAGGGGTTTCCAAGCTTCTAAGAAATAACGAGTTTCCGAAATACCAGCAAATATTTTTTCACCAAATCTTGATGATACTTGTTGCTAATGATCAGTACACAAATCCCACTTGGCTCACCAAATTTTGTTCTTCTAGTTTGAAGCGTTCGTCTACAGTAGCAGTTTTTATATTTAGGTTTCCCTCTGTTCTCTCCTATATAGATAGATGAATTTGGAACTCTAAATCCAACATGGTTTGTAGTAGCTCTTTGAAACTTGACAAAATAAAGGAGTTCTCAGTTTTGTCTCTATGGTTTGTTTCCTCTTCAAGTAGCCCTAGGCACAGACTGTGGAAAAACACTTTCATTGAGAGGGGTTGCCAAGCTTCTAAGAAATAACGAGTTTCCGAAATACCAGCAAATATTTTTTCACCCAATCTTGATGATACGTGATGGTAATGAAAAGTACACAAATCCCACTTGGCTCACCAAATTTTGTTTTGCTACGTTGAAGCCTTCGTTTACAGTAGCAGTATTTATTTTCAGGTTTCACTCTGTTCTCTCCTATATAGATAGATGAATTTGGAACTCTAAATCCAACATGGTTTGTAGTAGCTCTTTGAAACTTGGCAAAATAAACGAGTTCTCAATTTTGTCTCTATAGTTTGTTTCCTTTTAAAGTAGCCCTAGGCACAGACTGTGGAAAGCACTTTCATTGAGATGGGTTGTCAAGCTTCTAAGAAATAACGAGTTTCCGAAATACCAGCGAATATTTTTCACACAATCTTGTTGATACTTGGTGGTAATGATCAGTACACAAATCCCACTTGGCTCACCAAATTTTGTTCTTCTAGGTTGAAGCGTTCGTCTACAGTAGCAGTTTTTATATTTAGGTTTCTCTCTGTTCTCTCCTATATAGATAGATGAATTTGGAACTCTAAATACAACATGCTTTGTAGTAGCTCCTTGAAACTTGACAAAATGAAGGAGTTCTCAGTTTTGTCTCTATGGTTTGTTTCCTCTTCAAGTAGCCCTAGGCACAGACTGTGGAAAAGCACTTTCATTGAGAGGGGTTGCCAAGCTTCTAAGAAATAACGAGTTTCCGAAATACCAGCAAATATTTTTTCACCCAATCTTGATGATACTTGTTCCTAATGATCAGTACACAAATCCCACTTGGCTCTCCAAATTTAGTTCTTCCAGGTTGAAGCGTTCGTGTACAGTAGCATTTTTTATATTTAGGTTTCCCTCTGTTCTCTCCTATATAGATAGATGAATTTGGAACTCTAAATCCAACATGGTTTGTAGTAGCTCTTTGAAACTTGACAAAATAAAGGAGTTCTCAGTTTTGTCTCTATGGTTTGTTTCCTCTTCAAGTAGCCCTAGGCACAGACTGTGGAAAAACACTTTCATTGAGAGGGGTTGCCAAGCTTCTAAGAAATAACGTGTTTCCGAAATACCAGCAAATATTTTTTCACCGAATCTTGATGATACGTGATGGTAATGAAAAGTACACAAATCCCACTTGGCTCACCAAATTTTGTTTTGCTACGTTGAAACCTTCGTTTACAGTAGCAGTATTTATTTTCAGGTTTCACTCTGTTCTCTCCTATATAGATAGATGAATTTGGAACTCTAAATCCAACATGGTTTGTAGTAGTTCTTTGAAACTTGGCAAAATAAACGAGTTCTCAATTTTGTCTCTATGGTTTGTTTCCTTTTAAAGTAGCCCTAGGCACAGACTGTGGAAAGCACTTTCATTGAGATGGGTTGTCAAGCTTCTAAGAAATAACGATTTTCCGAAATACCAGCAAATATTTTTCACACAATCTTGTTGATACTTGGTGGTAATGATCAGTACACAAATCCCACTTGGCTCACCAAATTTTGTTCTTCTAGGTTGAAGCGTTCGTGTACAGTAGCAGTTTTTATATTTAGGTTTCTCTCTGTTCTCTCCTATATAGATAGATGAATTTGGAACTCTAAATACAACATGCTTTGTAGTAACTCCTTGAAACTTGACAAAATAAAGGAGTTCTCAGTTTTGTCTCTATGGTTTGTTTCCTCTTCAAGTAGCCCTAGGCACAGACTGTGGAAAAACACTTTCATTGAGAGGGGTTGCCAAGCTTCTAAGAAATAACGAGTTTCCGAAATACCAGCAAATATTTTTTTCACTCAAACTTGATGATACTTGGTGGTAATGATCAGCACACAAATCCCACTTGGCTAACCAATTTTTGTTCATTTAGGATGAAGCATTCGTGTACAGTAGCAGTTTTTATATTTAGGTTTCCCTCTGTTCTCTACTATATAGATAGATGAATTTGGAACTCTAAATCCAACATGGTTTGTAGTAGCTCTTTGAAACTTGGCAAAATAAAGGAGTTCTCTGTTTTGTCTCTATGGTTTGTTTCCTCTTCAAGTAGCCCTAGGCACAGACTGTGGAAAGCACTTTCATTGAGATGGGTTGTCAAGCTTCTAAGAAATAACGAGTTTCCGAAATACCAGCAAATATTTTTCACACAAACTTGTTGATACTTGGTGGTAATGATCAGTACATAAATCCCACTTGGCTTACCAAATTTTGTTCTTCTAGATTGAAGCGTTCGTCTACAGTAGCAGTTTTTATATTTAGGTCTCCCTCTGTTCTCTCCTATATAGATAGATGAATTTCGAACTCTAAATCCAACATGCTTTGTAGTATCTCCTTGAAACTTGACAAAATAAAGGAGTTCTCAGTTTTGTCTCTATGGTTTGTTTCCTCTTCAAGTAGCCCTAGGCACAGACTGTGGAAAGCACTTTCATTGAGATGGGTTGTCAAGCTTCTAAGAAATAACGAGTTTCCGAAATACCAGCAAATATTTTTTCACACAATCTTGTTGATACTTGGTGGTAATGATCAGTACACAAATCCCACTTGGCTCACCAAATTTTGTTCTTCTAGGTTGAAGCGTTCGTCTACAGTAGCAGTTTTTATATTTAGGTTTCTCTCTGTTCTCTCCTATATAGATAGATGAATTTGGAACTCTAAATACAACATGCTTTGTAGTAACTCCTTGAAACTTGACAAAATAAAGGAGTTCTCAGTTTTGTCTCTATGGTTTGTTTCCTCTTCAAGTAGCCCTAGGCACAGACTGTGGAAAAACACTTTCATTGAGAGGGGTTGCCAAGCTTCTAAGAAATAACGAGTTTCCGAAATACCAGCAAATATTTTTTCACCCAATTTTGATGATACTTGGTGGTAATGATCAGTACACAAATCCCACTAGGCTCACCAAATTTAGTTCTTCTAGGTTGAAGCGTTCGTGTACAGTAGCAGTTTTTATATTTAGGTTTCCCTATGTTCTCTCCTATACAGATAGATGAATTTGGAACTCTAAATCCAACATGGTTTGTAGTAGCTCTTTGAAACGTGACAAAATAAAGGAGTTCTCAGTTTTGTCTCTCTGGTTTGTTTCCTCTTCATGTAGCCCTATGAACAGACTGTGGAAAAGCACTTTCATTGAGATGAGTTGCCAAGCTTCTAAGAAATATCGAGTTTCCGAAATACCAGCAAATATTTTTTCACCCAAACTTGATGATACTTGGTGGTAATGATCAGCACACAAATCCCACTTGGCTAACCAATTTTTGTTCATCTAGGATGAAGCATTCGTGTACAGTAGCAGTTTTTATATTTAGGTTTCCCTCTGTTCTCTCCTATATAGATAGATGAATTTGGAACTCTAAATCCAACATGGTTTGTAGTAGCTCTTTGAAACTTGACAAAATAAAGGAGTTCTCAGTTTTGTCTCTATGGATTGTTTCCTCTTAAAGTAGTCCTAGGCACAGACTGTGGAAAGCACTTTCATTGAGATTGGTTGCCAAGCTTCTAAGAAATAACGAGTTTCCGAAATACCAGCAAATATTTCTTCACCCAATCTTGATGATACTTGGTGGTAGTGATCAGTACACAAATCCCACTTGCCTCACCAAATTTTGTTCTTCTAGGTTGAAGCGTTCGTCTACAGTAGCAGTTTTATATTTAGGTTTCTCTCTGTTCTCTCCTATATAGATAGATGAATTTGGAACTCTAAATCCAACGTGGTTTGCAGTAGCTCTTTGAAACTTGACAAAATAAAGGAGTTCTCAGATTTGTCTCTATGGTTTGTTTCCTCTTCAAGTAGCCCTAGGCACAGACTGTGGAAAAGCACTTTCAATGAGAGAGTTTGCCAAGCTTCTAAGAAATAACGAGTTTCCGAAATACCAGCAAATATTTTTTCACCCAATCTTGATGATACTTGGTGGTAATGATTAGTATACAAATCCAACTTGGCTTACCAAATTTTGTTCTTCTAGGTTGAAGCGTTCGTCTACAGTAGCAGTTTTTATATTTAGGTTTCCCTCTGTTCTCTCCTATATATATAGATGAATTTAGAACTCTAAATCCAACATGCTTTGTAGTAGCTCCTTGAAACTTGACAAGATAAAGGAGTTCCCAGTTTTGTCTCTATGGTTTGTTTCCTCTTCAAGTAGCCCTAGGAACAGACTGTGGAAAAGCAATTTCATTGAGAGGGGTTTGAAAGCTTCTAAGAAATAACGAGTTTCCGAAATACCAGCAAATATTTTTTCACCTAATCTTGATGATACTTGTTGCTAATGATCAGTACACAAATCCCACTTGGCTCACCAAATTTTGTTCTTCTAGGTTGAAGCGTTCGTGTACAGTAGCAGTTTTTATATTTAGGTTTCCCTCTGTTCTCTCCTATATAGATAGATGAATTTGGAACTCTAAATACAACATGCTTTGTAGTAGCTCCTTGAAACTTGACAAAATAAAGGAGTTCTCAGTTTTGTCTCTATGGTTTGTTTCCTCTTCAAGTAGCCCTAGGCACAGACTGTGGAAAAGCACTTTCATTGAGAGGAGTTGCCAAGCTTCTAAGAAATAACGAGTTTCCGAAATACCAGCAAATATTTTTTCACCCAATCTTGATGATCCTTGTTGCTAATGATCAGTACACAAATCCCACTTGGCTCTCCAAATTTAGTTCTTCCAGGTTGAAGCGTTCGTGTACAGTAGCAGTTTTTATATTTAGGTTTCCCTCTGTTCTCTCCTATATAGATAGATGAATTTGGAACTCTAAATCCAACATGGTTTGTAGTAGCTCTTTGAAACTGGACAAAATAAAGGAGTTCTCAGTTTTGTCTCTATGGATTGTTTCCTCTTAAAGTAGTCCTAGGCACAGACTGTGGAAAGCACTTTCATTGAGATTGGTTGCCAAGCTTCTAAGAAATAACGAGTTTCCGAAATACCAGCAAATATTTCTTCACCCAATCTTGATGATACTTGGTGGTAGTGATCAGTACACAAATCCCACTTGCCTCACCAAATTTTGTTCTTCTAGGTTGAAGCGTTCGTCTACAGTAGCAGTTTTATATTTAGGTTTCTCTCTGTTCTCTCCTATATAGATAGATGAATTTGGAACTCTAAATCCAACGTGGTTTGCAGTAGCTCTTTGAAACTTGACAAAATAAAGGAGTTCTCAGATTTGTCTCTATGGTTTGTTTCCTCTTCAAGTAGCCCTAGGCACAGACTGTGGAAAAGCACTTTCAATGAGAGAGTTTGCCAAGCTTCTAAGAAATAACGAGTTTCCGAAATACCAGCAAATATTTTTTCACCCAATCTTGATGATACTTGGTGGTAATGATTAGTATACAAATCCAACTTGGCTTACCAAATTTTGTTCTTCTAGGTTGAAGCGTTCGTCTACAGTAGCAGTTTTTATATTTAGGTTTCCCTCTGTTCTCTCCTATATATATAGATGAATTTAGAACTCTAAATCCAACATGCTTTGTAGTAGCTCCTTGAAACTTGACAAGATAAAGGAGTTCCCAGTTTTGTCTCTATGGTTTGTTTCCTCTTCAAGTAACCCTAGGAACAGACTGTGGAAAAGCAATTTCATTGAGAGGGGTTTGAAAGCTTCTAAGAAATAACGAGTTTCCGAAATACCAGCAAATATTTTTTCACCTAATCTTGATGATACTTGTTGATAATGATCAGTACACAAATCCCACTTGGCTCACCAAATTTTGTTCTTCTAGGTTGAAGCGTTCGTGTACAGTAGCAGTTTTTATATTTAGGTTTCCCTCTGTTCTCTCCTATATAGATAGATGAATTTGGAACTCTAAATCCAACATGGTTTGTAGTAGCTCTTTGAAACTTGACAAAATAAAGGAGTTCTCAGTTTTGTCTCTATGGTTTGTTTCCTCTTAAAGTAGTCCTAGGCACAGACTGTGGAAAGCACTTTCATTGAGATTGGTTGCCAAGCTTCTAAGAAATAACGAGTTTCCGAAATACCAGCAAATATTTCTTCACCCAATCTTGATGATACTTGGTGGTAGTGATCCGTACACAAATCCCACTTGCCTCACCAAATTTTGTTCTTCTAGGTTGAAGCGTTCGTCTACAGTAGCAGTTTTATATTTAGGTTTCTCTCTGTTCTCTCCTATATAGATAGATGAATTTGGAACTCTAAATCCAACGTGGTTTGCAGTAGCTCTTTGAAACTTGACAAAATAAAGGAGTTCTCAGATTTGTCTCTATGGTTTGTTTCCTCTTCAAGTAGCCCTAGGCACAGACTGTGGAAAAGCACTTTCAATGAGAGAGTTTGCCAAGCTTCTAAGAAATAACGAGTTTCCGAAATACCAGCAAATATTTTTTCACCCAATCTTGATGATACTTGGTGGTAATGATTAGTATACAAATCCAACTTGGCTTACCAAATTTTGTTCTTCTAGGTTGAAGCGTTCGTCTACAGTAGCAGTTTTTATATTTAGGTTTCCCTCTGTTCTCTCCTATATATATAGATGAATTTAGAACTCTAAATCCAACATGCTTTGTAGTAGCTCCTTGAAACTTGACAAGATAAAGGAGTTCCCAGTTTTGTCTCTATGGTTTGTTTCCTCTATCAAGTAGCCCTAGGAACAGACTGTGGAAAAGCAATTTCATTGAGAGGGGTTTGAAAGCTTCTAAGAAATAACGAGTTTCCGAAATACCAGCAAATATTTTTTCACCTAATCTTGATGATACTTGTTGCTAATGATCAGTACACAAATCCCACTTGGCTCACCAAATTTTGTTCTTCTAGGTTGAAGCGTTCGTGTACAGTAGCAGTTTTTATATTTAGGTTTCCCTCTGTTCTCTCCTATATAGATAGATGAATTTGGAACTCTAAATCCAACATGGTTTGTAGTAGCTCTTTGAAACTTGACAAAATAAAGGAGTTCTCAGTTTTGTCTCTATGGTTTGTTTCCTCTTAAAGTATTCCTAGGCACAGACTGTGGAAAGCACTTTCATTGAGATTGGTTGCCAAGCTTCTAAGAAATAACGAGTTTCCGAAATACCAGCAAATATTTCTTCACCCAATCTTGATGATAATTGGTGGTAGTGATCCGTACACAAATCCCACTTGCCTCACCAAATTTTGTTCTTCTAGGTTGAAGCGTTCGTCTACAGTAGCAGTTTTATATTTAGGTTTCTCTCTGTTCTCTCCTATATAGATAGATGAATTTGGAACTCTAAATCCAACGTGGTTTGCAGTAGCTCTTTGAAACTTGACAAAATAAAGGAGTTCTCAGATTTGTCTCTATGGTTTGTTTCCTCTTCAAGTAGCCCTAGGCACAGACTGTGGAAAAGCACTTTCAATGAGAGAGTTTGCCAAGCTTCTAAGAAATAACGAGTTTCCGAAATACCAGCAAATATTTTTTCACCCAATCTTGATGATACTTGGTGGTAATGATTAGTACACAAATCCCACTTGGCTTACCAAATTTTGTTCTTCTAGGTTGAAGCGTTCGTCTACAGTAGCAGTTTTTATATTTAAGTTTCCCTCTGTTCTCTCCTATATAGATAGATGAATTTAGAACTCTAAATCCAACATGCTTTGTAGTAGCTCCTTGAAACTTGACAAAATAAAGGAGTTCTCAGTTTTGTCTCTATGGTTTGTTTCCTCTTCAAGTAGCCCTAGGCACAGACTGTGGAAAAGCAATTTCATTGAGAGGGGTTGCCAAGCTTCTAAGAAATAACGAGTTTCCGAAATACCACCAAATATTTTTTCACACAATCTTGTTGATACTTGGTGGTAATGATCAGTACACAAATCCCACTTGGCTCACCAAATTTTGTTCTTCTAGGTTGAAGCGTTCGTCTACAGTAGCAGTTTTTATATTTAGGTTTCTCTCTGTTCTCTCCTATATAGATAGATGAATTTGGAACTCTAAATCCAACCTGGTTTGTAGTAGCTCTTTGAAACTTGACAAAATAAAGGAGTTCTCAGATTTGTCTCTATGGTTTGTTTCCTCTTCAAGTAGCCCTAGGCACAGACTGTGGAAAAACACTTTCATTGAGAGGGGTTGCCAAGCTTCTAAGAAATAACGAGTTTCCGAAATACCAGCAAATATTTTTTCACCCAATCTTGATGATACTTCTTGGGAATGATCAGTACACAAATCCCACTTGGCTCACCAAATTTAGTTCTTCTAGGTTGAAGCGTTCGTGTACAGTAGCAGTTTTTATATTTAGGTTTCTCTCTGTTCTCTCCTATATAGATAGATGAATTTGGAACTCTAAATCCAACCTGGTTTGTAGTAGCTCTTTGAAACTTGACAAAATAAAGGAGTTCTCAGATTTGTCTCTATGGTTTGTTTCCTCTTCAAGTAGCCCTAGGCACAGACTGTGGAAAAACACTTTCATTGAGAGGGGTTGCCAAGCTTCTAAGAAATAACGAGTTTCCTGAATACCAGCAAATATTTTTTCACCCAATCTTGATGATACGTGATGGTAATGAAAAGTACACAAATCCCACTTGTCTCTCCAAATTTCGTTCTTCCAGGTTGAAGCGTTCGTGTACAGTAGCAGTTTTTATATTTAGGTTTCCCTCTGTTCTCTCCTATATAGATAGATGAATTTGGAACTCTAAATACAACATGCTTTGTAGTAGCTCCTTGAAACTTCACAAAATAAAGGAGTTCTCAGTTTTGTCTCTATGGTTTGTTTCCTCTTCAAGTAGCCCTAGGTACAGACTGTGGAAAAGCACTTTCATTGAGAGGGGTTGCCAATCTTCTAAGAAATAACGAGTTTCCGAAATACCAGCAAATATTTTTTCACCCAATCTTGATGATACTTGTTGCTAATGATCAGTACACAAATCCCACTTGGCTCTCCAAATTTAGTTCTTCCAGGTTGAAGCGTTTGTGTACAGTAGCAGTTTTTATATTTAGGTTTCCCTCTGTTCTTTCCTATATAGATAGATGAATTTGGAACTCTAAATCCAACATGGTTTGTAGTAGCTCTTTGAAACTTGACAAAATAAAGGAGTTCTCAGTTTTGTCTCTATGGTTTGTTTCCTCTTCAAGTAGCCCTAGGCACAGACTTGGAAAAACACTTTCATTGAGAGGGGTTGCCAAGCTTCTAAGAAATAACGAGTTTCCGAAATACCAGCAAATATTTTTTTCACCCAAACTTGATGATACTTGGTGGTAATGATCAGCACACAAATCCCACTTGGCTAACCAATTTTTGTTCATCTAGGATGAAGCATTCGTGTACAGTAGCAGTTTTTATATTTAGGTTTCCCTCTGTTCTCTCCTATATAGATAGATGAATTTGGAACTCTAAATCCAACATGGTTTGTAGTAGCTCTTTGAAACTTCGCAAAATAAAGGAGTTCTCTGTTTTGTCTCTATGGTT
Source organism: Callospermophilus lateralis (assembly GCF_048772815.1). Lineage (NCBI taxonomy): Eukaryota > Metazoa > Chordata > Mammalia > Rodentia > Sciuridae > Callospermophilus > Callospermophilus lateralis. The sequence continues at coordinate 119,382 of NW_027513763.1, forward strand.
TGTTTCCTCTTCAAGTAGCCCTAGGCACAGACTGTGGAAAGCACTTTCATTGAGATGGGTTGTCAAGCTTCTAAGAAATAACGAGTTTCCGAAATACCAGCAAATATTTTTCACACAAACTTGTTGATACTTGGTGGTAATGATCAGTACATAAATCCCACTTGGCTTACCAAATTTTGTTCTTCTAGATTGAAGCGTTCGTCTACAGTAGCAGTTTTTATATTTAGGTCTCCCTCTGTTCTCTCCTATATAGATAGATGAATTTCGAACTCTAAATCCAACATGCTTTGTAGTATCTCCTTGAAACTTGACAAAATAAAGGAGTTCTCAGTTTTGTCTCTATGGTTTGTTTCCTCTTCAAGTAGCCCTAGGCACAGACTGTGGAAAGCACTTTCATTGAGATGGGTTGTCAAGCTTCTAAGAAATAACGAGTTTCCGAAATACCAGCAAATATTTTTTCACACAATCTTGTTGATACTTGGTGGTAATGATCAGTACACAAATCCCACTTGGCTCACCAAATTTTGTTCTTCTAGGTTGAAGCGTTCGTCTACAGTAGCAGTTTTTATATTTAGGTTTCTCTCTGTTCTCTCCTATATAGATAGATGAATTTGGAACTCTAAATACAACATGCTTTGTAGTAACTCCTTGAAACTTGACAAAATAAAGGAGTTCTCAGTTTTGTCTCTATGGTTTGTTTCCTCTTCAAGTAGCCCTAGGCACAGACTGTGGAAAAACACTTTCATTGAGAGGGGTTGCCAAGCTTCTAAGAAATAACGAGTTTCCGAAATACCAGCAAATATTTTTTCACCCAATTTTGATGATACTTGGTGGTAATGATCAGTACACAAATCCCACTAGGCTCAACAAATTTAGTTCTTCTAGTTTGAAGCGTTCGTGTACAGTAGCAGTTTTTATATTTAGGTTTCCCTATGTTCTCTCCTATACAGATAGATGAATTTGGAACTCTAAATCCAACATGGTTTGTAGTAGCTCTTTGAAACTTGACAAAATAAAGGAGTTCTCAGTTTTGTCTCTCTGGTTTGTTTCCTCTTCATGTAGCCCTATGAACAGACTGTGGAAAAGCACTTTCATTGAGATGAGTTGCCAAGCTTCTAAGAAATATCGAGTTTCCGAAATACCAGCAAATATTTTTTCACCCAAACTTGATGATACTTGGTGGTAATGATCAGCACACAAATCCCAATTGGCTAACCAATTTTTGTTCATCTAGGATGAAGCATTCGTGTACAGTAGCAGTTTTTATATTTAGGTTTCCCTCTGTTCTCTCCTATATAGATAGATGAATTTGGAACTCTAAATCCAACATGGTTTGTAGTAGCTCTTTGAAACTTGACAAAATAAAGGAGTTCTCAGTTTTGTCTCTATGGTTTGTTTCCTCTTAAAGTAGTCCTAGGCACAGACTGTGGAAAGCACTTTCATTGAGATTGGTTGCCAAGCTTCTAAGAAATAACGAGTTTCCGAAATACCAGCAAATATTTCTTCACCCAATCTTGATGATACTTGGTGGTAGTGATCAGTACACAAATCCCACTTGCCTCACCAAATTTTGTTCTTCTAGGTTGAAGCGTTCGTCTACAGTAGCAGTTTTATATTTAGGTTTCTCTCTGTTCTCTCCTATATAGATAGATGAATTTGGAACTCTAAATCCAACGTGGTTTGCAGTAGCTCTTTGAAACTTGACAAAATAAAGGAGTTCTCAGATTTGTCTCTATGGTTTGTTTCCTCTTCAAGTAGCCCTAGGCACAGACTGTGGAAAAGCACTTTCAATGAGAGAGTTTGCCAAGCTTCTAAGAAATAACGAGTTTCCGAAATACCAGCAAATATTTTTTCACCCAATCTTGATGATACTTGGTGGTAATGATTAGTATTCAAATCCAACTTGGCTTACCAAATTTTGTTCTTCTAGGTTGAAGCGTTCGTCTACAGTAGCAGTTTTTATATTTAGGTTTCCCTCTGTTCTCTCCTATATATATAGATGAATTTAGAACTCTAAATCCAACATGCTTTGTAGTAGCTCCTTGAAACTTGACAAGATAAAGGAGTTCCCAGTTTTGTCTCAATGGTTTTTTCCTCTTCAAGTAGCCCTAGGAACAGACTGTGGAAAAGCAATTTCATTGAGAGGGGTTTGAAAGCTTCTAAGAAATAACGAGTTTCCGAAATACCAGCAAATATTTTTTCACCTAATCTTGATGATACTTGTTGCTAATGATCAGTACACAAATCCCACTTGGCTCACCAAATTTTGTTCTTCTAGGTTGAAGCGTTCGTCTACAGTAGCAGTTTTTATATTTAAGTTTCCCTCTGTTCTCTCCTATATAGATAGATGAATTTAGAACTCTAAATCCAACATGCTTTGTAGTAGCTCCTTGAAACTTGACAAAATAAAGGAGTTCTCAGGTTTGTCTCTATGGTTTGTTTCCTCTTCAAGTAGCCCTAGGCACAGACTGTGGAAAAGCAATTTCATTGAGAGGGGTTGCCAAGCTTCTAAGAAATAACGAGTTTCCGAAATACCACCAAATATTTTTTCACACAATCTTGTTGATACTTGGTGGTAATGATCAGTACACAAATCCCACTTGGCTCACCAAATTTTGTTCTTCTAGGTTGAAGCGTTCGTCTACAGTAGCAGTTTTTATATTTAGGTTTCTCTCTGTTCTCTCCTATATAGATAGATGAATTTGGAACTCTAAATCCAACCTGGTTTGTAGTAGCTCTTTGAAACTTGACAAAATAAAGGAGTTCTCAGATTTGTCTCTATGCTTTGTTTCCTCTTCAAGTAGCCCTAGGCACAGACTGTGGAAAAACACTTTCATTGAGAGGGGTTGCCAAGCTTCTAAGAAATAACGAGTTTCCGAAATACCAGCAAATATTTTTTCACCCAATCTTGATGATACTTCTTGGGAATGATCAGTACACAAATCCCACTTGGCTCACCAAATTTAGTTCTTCTAGGTTGAAGCGTTCGTGTACAGTAGCAGTTTTTATATTTAGGTTTCTCTCTGTTCTCTCCTATATAGATAGATGAATTTGGAACTCTAAATCCAACCTGGTTTGTAGTAGCTCTTTGAAACTTGACAAAATAAAGGAGTTCTCAGATTTGTCTCTATGGTTTGTTTCCTCTTCAAGTAGCCCTAGGCACAGACTGTGGAAAAACACTTTCATTGAGAGGGGTTGCCAAGCTTCTAAGAAATAACGAGTTTCCTGAATACCAGCAAATATTTTTTCACCCAATCTTGATGATACGTGATGGTAATGAAAAGTACACAAATCCCACTTGTCTCTCCAAATTTAGTTCTTCCAGGTTGAAGCGTTCGTGTACAGTAGCAGTTTTTATATTTAGGTTTCCCTCTGTTCTCTCCTATATAGATAGATGAATTTGGAACTCTAAATACAACATGCTTTGTAGTAGCTCCTTGAAACTTGACAAAATAAAGGAGTTCTCAGTTTTGTCTCTATGGTTTGTTTCCTCTTCAAGTAGCCCTAGGCACAGACTGTGGAAAAACACTTTCATTGAGAGGGGTTGCCAAGCTTCTAAGAAATAACGAGTTTCCGAAATACCAGCAAATATTTTTTCACCCAATTTTGATGATACTTGGTGGTAATGATCAGTACACAAATCCCACTAGGCTCAACAAATTTAGTTCTTCTAGTTTGAAGCGTTCGTGTACAGTAGCAGTTTTTATATTTAGGTTTCCCTATGTTCTCTCCTATACAGATAGATGAATTTGGAACTCTAAATCCAACATGGTTTGTAGTAGCTCTTTGAAACTTGACAAAATAAAGGAGTTCTCAGTTTTGTCTCTCTGGTTTGTTTCCTCTTCATGTAGCCCTATGAACAGACTGTGGAAAAGCAATTTCATTGAGAGGGGTTTGAAAGCTTCTAAGAAATAACGAGTTTCCGAAATACCAGCAAATATTTTTTCACCTAATCTTGATGATACTTGGTGGTAATGATCAGCACACAAATCCCAATTGGCTAACCAATTTTTGTTCATCTAGGATGAAGCATTCGTGTACAGTAGCAGTTTTTATATTTAGGTTTCCCTCTGTTCTCTCCTATATAGATAGATGAATTTGGAACTCTAAATCCAACATGGTTTGTAGTAGCTCTTTGAAACTTGACAAAATAAAGGAGTTCTCAGTTTTGTCTCTATGGTTTGTTTCCTCTTAAAGTAGTCCTAGGCACAGACTGTGGAAAGCACTTTCATTGAGATTGGTTGCCAAGCTTCTAAGAAATAACGAGTTTCCGAAATACCAGCAAATATTTCTTCACCCAATCTTGATGATACTTGGTGGTAGTGATCAGTACACAAATCCCACTTGCCTCACCAAATTTTGTTCTTCTAGGTTGAAGCGTTCGTCTACAGTAGCAGTTTTATATTTAGGTTTCTCTCTGTTCTCTCCTATATAGATAGATGAATTTGGAACTCTAAATCCAACGTGGTTTGCAGTAGCTCTTTGAAACTTGACAAAATAAAGGAGTTCTCAGATTTGTCTCTATGGTTTGTTTCCTCTTCAAGTAGCCCTAGGCACAGACTGTGGAAAAGCACTTTCAATGAGAGAGTTTGCCAAGCTTCTAAGAAATAACGAGTTTCCGAAATACCAGCAAATATTTTTTCACCCAATCTTGATGATACTTGGTGGTAATGATTAGTATTCAAATCCAACTTGGCTTACCAAATTTTGTTCTTCTAGGTTGAAGCGTTCGTCTACAGTAGCAGTTTTTATATTTAGGTTTCCCTCTGTTCTCTCCTATATATATAGATGAATTTAGAACTCTAAATCCAACATGCTTTGTAGTAGCTCCTTGAAACTTGACAAGATAAAGGAGTTCCCAGTTTTGTCTCAATGGTTTTTTCCTCTTCAAGTAGCCCTAGGAACAGACTGTGGAAAAGCAATTTCATTGAGAGGGGTTTGAAAGCTTCTAAGAAATAACGAGTTTCCGAAATACCAGCAAATATTTTTTCACCTAATCTTGATGATACTTGTTGCTAATGATCAGTACACAAATCCCACTTGGCTCACCAAATTTTGTTCTTCTAGGTTGAAGCGTTCGTCTACAGTAGCAGTTTTTATATTTAAGTTTCCCTCTGTTCTCTCCTATATAGATAGATGAATTTAGAACTCTAAATCCAACATGCTTTGTAGTAGCTCCTTGAAACTTGACAAAATAAAGGAGTTCTCAGGTTTGTCTCTATGGTTTGTTTCCTCTTCAAGTAGCCCTAGGCACAGACTGTGGAAAAGCAATTTCATTGAGAGGGGTTGCCAAGCTTCTAAGAAATAACGAGTTTCCGAAATACCACCAAATATTTTTTCACACAATCTTGTTGATACTTGGTGGTAATGATCAGTACACAAATCCCACTTGGCTCACCAAATTTTGTTCTTCTAGGTTGAAGCGTTCGTCTACAGTAGCAGTTTTTATATTTAGGTTTCTCTCTGTTCTCTCCTATATAGATAGATGAATTTGGAACTCTAAATCCAACCTGGTTTGTAGTAGCTCTTTGAAACTTGACAAAATAAAGGAGTTCTCAGATTTGTCTCTATGCTTTGTTTCCTCTTCAAGTAGCCCTAGGCACAGACTGTGGAAAAACACTTTCATTGAGAGGGGTTGCCAAGCTTCTAAGAAATAACGAGTTTCCGAAATACCAGCAAATATTTTTTCACCCAATCTTGATGATACTTCTTGGGAATGATCAGTACACAAATCCCACTTGGCTCACCAAATTTAGTTCTTCTAGGTTGAAGCGTTCGTGTACAGTAGCAGTTTTTATATTTAGGTTTCTCTCTGTTCTCTCCTATATAGATAGATGAATTTGGAACTCTAAATCCAACCTGGTTTGTAGTAGCTCTTTGAAACTTGACAAAATAAAGGAGTTCTCAGATTTGTCTCTATGGTTTGTTTCCTCTTCAAGTAGCCCTAGGCACAGACTGTGGAAAAACACTTTCATTGAGAGGGGTTGCCAAGCTTCTAAGAAATAACGAGTTTCCTGAATACCAGCAAATATTTTTTCACCCAATCTTGATGATACGTGATGGTAATGAAAAGTACACAAATCCCACTTGTCTCTCCAAATTTAGTTCTTCCAGGTTGAAGCGTTCGTGTACAGTAGCAGTTTTTATATTTAGGTTTCCCTCTGTTCTCTCCTATATAGATAGATGAATTTGGAACTCTAAATACAACATGCTTTGTAGTAGCTCCTTGAAACTTGACAAAATAAAGGAGTTCTCAGTTTTGTCTCTATGGTTTGTTTCCTCTTCAAGTAGCCCTAGGCACAGACTGTGGAAAAGCACTTTCATTGAGAGGGGTTGCCAAGCTTCTAAGAAATAACGAGTTTCCGAAATACCAGCAAATATTTTTTCACCCAATCTTGATGATACTTGTTGCTAATGATCAGTACACAAATCCCACTTGGCTCACCAAATTTTGTTCTTCCAGGTTGAAGCGTTCGTGTACAGTAGCAGTTTTTATATTTAGGTTTCCCTCTGTTGTCTCCTATATAGATAGATGAATTTGGAACTCTAAATCCAACATGGTTTGTAGTAGCTCTTTGAAACTTGACAAAATAAAGGAGTTCTCAGTTTTGTCTCTATGGTTTGTTTCCTCTTCAAGTAGCCCTAGGCACAGACTGTGGAAAAACACTTTCATTGAGAGGGGTTGCCAAGCTTCTAAGAAATAACGAGTTTCCGAAATACCAGCAAATATTTTTTCACCCAATCTTGATGATACGTGATGGTAATGAAAAGTACACAAATCCCACTTGGCTCACCAAATTTTGTTTTGCTACGTTGAAGCCTTCGTTTACAGTAGCAGTATTTATTTTCAGGTTTCACTCTGTTCTCTCCTATATAGATAGATGAATTTGGAACTTAAATCCAACATGGTTTGTAGTAGCTCTTTGAAACTTGGCAAAATAAACGAGTTCTCAATTTTGTCTCTATGGTTTGTTTCCTTTTAAAGTAGCCCTAGGCACAGACTGTGGAAAGCACTTTCATTGAGATGGGTTGTCAAGCTTCTAAGAAATAACGAGTTTCCGAAATACCAGCAAATATTTTTCACACAATCTTGTTGATACTTGGTGGTAATGATCAGTACACAAATCCCACTTGGCTCACCAAATTTTGTTCTTCTAGGTTGAAGCGTTCGTCTACAGTAGCAGTTTTTATATTTAGGTTTCTCTCTGTTCTCTCCTATATAGATAGATGAATTTGGAACTCTAAATACAACATGCTTTGTAGTAGCTCCTTGAAACTTGACAAAATAAAGGAGTTCTCAGTTTTGTCTCTATGGTTTGTTTCCTCTTCAAGTAGCCCTAGGCACAGACTGTGGAAAAGCACTTTCATTGAGAGGGGTTGCCAAGCTTCTAAGAAATAACGAGTTTCCGAAATACCAGCAAATATTTTTTCACCCAATCTTGATGATACTTGTTGCTAATGATCAGTACACAAATCCCACTTGGCTCTCCAAATTTAGTTCTTCCAGGTTGAAGCGTACGTGTACAGTAGCAGTTTTTATATTTAGGTTTCCCTCTGTTCTCTCCTATATAGAGAGATGAATTTGGAACTCTAAATCCAACATGGTTTGTAGTAGCTCTTTGAAACTTGACAAAATAAAGGAGTTCTCAGTTTTGTCTCTATGGTTTGTTTCCTCTTCAAGTAGCCCTAGGCACAGACTTGGAAAAACACTTTCATTGAGAGGGGTTGCCAAGCTTCTAAGAAATAACGAGTTTCCTGAAAACCAGCAAATATTTTTTCACCCAATCTTGATGATACGTGATGGTAATGAAAAGTACACAAATCCCACTTGGCTCACCAAATTTTGTTTTGCTACGTTGAAGCCTTCGTTTACAGTAGCAGTTTTTATTTTCAGGTTTCACTCTGTTCTCTCCTATATAGATAGATGAATTTGGAACTCTAAATCCAACATGGTTTTTAGTAGCTCTTTGAAACTTGGCAAAATAAAGGAGTTCTCAGTTTCGTCTCTATGGTTTGTTTCCTTTTAAAGTAGCCCTAGGCACAGACTGTGGAAAGCACTTTCATTGAGATGGGTTGTCAAGCTTCTAAGAAATAACGAGTTTCCGAAATACCAGCAAATATTTTTCACACAATCTTGTTGATACTTGGTGGTAATGATCAGTACACAAATCCCACTTGGCTCACCAAATTTTGTTCTTCTAGGTTGAAGCGTTCGTATACAGTAGCAGTTTTTATATTTAGGTTTCGCTCTGTTCTCTCTTATATAGATAGATGAATTTGGAACACTAAATCCAACATGGTTTGTAGTAGCTCTTTGAAACTTGACAAAATAAAGGGGTTCTAAGACTTGTCTCTATGGTTTGTTTCCTCTTCAAGTAGCCCTAGGCACAGACAGTGGAAAAACACTTTCATTGAGAGGGGTTGCCAAGCTTCTAAGAAATAACGAGTTTCCGAAATACCAGCAAATATTTTTTCACCCAATTTTGATGATACTTGGTGGTAATGATCAGTACACAAATCCCACTTGGCTCACCAAATTTAGTTCTTCTAGGTTGAAGCGTTCGTGTACAGTAGCAGTTTTTATATTTAGGTTTCCCTATGTTCTCTCCTATACAGATAGATGAATTTGGAACTCTAAATCCAACATGGTTTGTAGTAGCTCTTTGAAACTTCACAAAATAAAGGAGTTCTCAGTTTTGTCTCTCTGGTTTGTTTCCTCTTCATGTAGCCCTATGAACAGACTGTGGAAAAGCACTTTCATTGAGATGAGTTGCCAAGCTTCTAAGAAATATCGAGTTTCCGAAATACCAGCAAATATTTTTTCACCCAAACTTGATGATACTTGGTGGTAATGATCAGCACACAAATCCCACTTGGCTAACCAATTTTTGTTCATCTAGGATGAAGCATTCGTGTACAGTTGCAGTTTTTATATTTAGGTTTCCCTCTGTTCTCTCCTATATAGATAGATGAATTTGGAACTCTAAATCCAACATGGTTTGTAGTAGCTCTTTGAAACTTGACAAAATAAAGGAGTTCTCAGTTTTGTCTCTATGGTTTGTTTCCTCTTAAAGTAGTCCTAGGCACAGACTGTGGAAAGCACTTTCATTGAGATTGGTTGCCAAGCTTCTAAGAAATAACGAGTTTCCGAAATACCAGCAAATATTTCTTCACCCAATCTTGATTATACTTGGTGGTAGTGATCAGTACACAAATCCCACTTGCCTCACCAAATTTTGTTCTTCTAGGTTGAAGCGTTCGTCTACAGTAGCAGTTTTATATTTAGGTTTCTCTCTGTTCTCTCCTATATAGATAGATGAATTTGGAACTCTAAATCCAACGTGGTTTGCAGTAGCTCTTTGAAACTTGACAAAATAAAGGAGTTCTCAGATTTGTCTCTATGGTTTGTTTCCTCTTCAAGTAGCCCTAGGCACAGACTGTGGAAAAGCACTTTCAATGAGAGAGTTTGCCAAGCTTCTAAGAAATAACGAGTTTCCGAAATACCAGCAAATATTTTTTCACCCAATCTTGATGATACTTGGTGGTAATGATTAGTATACAAATCCCACTTGGCTTACCAAATTTTGTTCTTCTAGGTTGAAGCGTTCGTCTACAGTAGCAGTTTTTATATTTAGGTTTCCCTCTGTTCTCTCCTATATAAATAGATGAATTTAGAACTCTAAATCCAACATGCTTTGTAGTAGCTCCTTGAAACTTGACAAGATAAAGGAGTTCTCAGTTTTGTCTCTATGGTTTGTTTCCTCTTCAAGTAGCCCTAGGCACAGACTGTGGAAAAGCAATTTCATTGAGAGGGGTTGCCAAGCTTCTAAGAAATAACGAGTTTCCGAAATACCAGCAAATATTTTTTCACCCAATCTTGATGATACTTCTTGGGAATGATCAGTACACAAATCCCACTTGGCTCACCAAATTTAGTTCTTCTAGGTTGAAGCGTTCGTGTACAGTAGCAGTTTTTATATTTAGGTTTCTCTCTGTTCTCTCCTATATAGATAGATGAATTTGGAACTCTAAATCCAACCTGGTTTGTAGTAGCTCTTTGAAACTTGACAAAATAAAGGAGTTCTCAGATTTGTCTCTATGGTTTGTTTCCTCTTCAAGTAGCCCTAGGCACAGACTGTGGAAAAACACTTTCATTGAGAGGGGTTGCCAAGCTTCTAAGAAATAACGAGTTTCCTGAATACCAGCAAATATTTTTTCACCCAATCTTGATGATACGTGATGGTAATGAAAAGTACACAAATCCCACTTGTCTCTCCAAATTTAGTTCTTCCAGGTTGAAGCGTTCGTGTACAGTAGCAGTTTTTATATTTAGGTTTCCCTCTGTTCTCTCCTATATAGATAGATGAATTTGGAACTCTAAATACAACATGCTTTGTAGTAGCTCCTTGAAACTTGACAAAATAAAGGAGTTCTCAGTTTTGTCTCTATGGTTTGTTTCCTCTTCAAGTAGCCCTAGGCACAGACTGTGGAAAAGCACTTTCATTGAGAGGGGTTGCCAAGCTTCTAAGAAATAACGAGTTTCCGAAATACCAGCAAATATTTTTTCACCCAATCTTGATGATACTTGTTGCTAATGATCAGTACACAAATCCCACTTGGCTCTCCAAATTTAGTTCTTCCAGGTTGAAGCGTTCGTGTACAGTAGCAGTTTTTATATTTAGGTTTCCCTCTGTTGTCTCCTATATAGATAGATGAATTTGGAACTCTAAATCCAACATGGTTTGTAGTAGCTCTTTGAAACTTGACAAAATAAAGGAGTTCTCAGTTTTGTCTCTATGGTTTGTTTCCTCTTCAAGTAGCCCTAGGCACAGACTGTGGAAAAACACTTTCATTGAGAGGGGTTGCCAAGCTTCTAAGAAATAACGAGTTTCCGAAATACCAGCAAATATTTTTTCACCCAATCTTGATGATACGTGATGGTAATGAAAAGTACACAAATCCCACTTGGCTCACCAAATTTTGTTTTGCTACGTTGAAGCCTTCGTTTACAGTAGCAATATTTATTTTCAGGTTTCACTCTGTTCTCTCCTATATAGATAGATGAATTTGGAAATTAAATCCAACATGGTTTGTAGTAGCTCTTTGAAACTTGGCAAAATAAACGAGTTCTCAATTTTGTCTCTATGGTTTGTTTCCTTTTAAAGTAGCCCTAGGCACAGACTGTGGAAAGCACTTTCATTGAGATGGGTTGTCAAGCTTCTAAGAAATAACGAGTTTCCGAAATACCAGCAAATATTTTTCACACAATCTTGTTGATACTTGGTGGTAATGATCAGTACACAAATCCCACTTGGCTCACCAAATTTTGTTCTTCTAGGTTGAAGCGTTCGTCTACAGTAGCAGTTTTTATATTTAGGTTTCTCTCTGTTCTCTCCTATATAGATAGATGAATTTGGAACTCTAAATACAACATGCTTTGTAGTAGCTCCTTGAAACTTGACAAAATAAAGGAGTTCTCAGTTTTGTCTCTATGGTTTGTTTCCTCTTCAAGTAGCCCTAGGCACAGACTGTGGAAAAGCACTTTCATTGAGAGGGGTTGCCAAGCTTCTAAGAAATAACGAGTTTCCGAAATACCAGCAAATATTTTTTCACCCAATCTTGATGATACGTGATGGTAATGAAAAGTACACAAATCCCACTTGGCTCACCAAATTTTGTTTTGCTACGTTGAAGCCTTCGTTTACAGTAGCAGTATTTATTTTCAGGTTTCACTCTGTTCTCTCCTATATAGATAGATGAATTTGGAACTTAAATCCAACATGGTTTGTAGTAGCTCTTTGAAACTTGGCAAAATAAACGAGTTCTCAATTTTGTCTCTATGGTTTGTTTCCTTTTAAAGTAGCCCTAGGCACAGACTGTGGAAAGCACTTTCATTGAGATGGGTTGTCAAGCTTCTAAGAAATAACGAGTTTCCGAAATACCAGCAAATATTTTTCACACAATCTTGTTGATACTTGGTGGTAATGATCAGTACACAAATCCCACTTGGCTCACCAAATTTTGTTCTTCTAGGTTGAAGCGTTCGTCTACAGTAGCAGTTTTTATATTTAGGTTTCTCTCTGTTCTCTCCTATATAGATAGATGAATTTGGAACTCTAAATACAACATGCTTTGTAGTAGCTCCTTGAAACTTGACAAAATAAAGGGGTTCTCAATTTTGTCTCTATGGTTTGTTTCCTCTTCAAGTAGCCCTAGGCACAGACTGTGGAAAAGCACTTTCATTGAGAGGGGTTGCCAAGCTTCTAAGAAATAACGAGTTTCCTGAATACCAGCAAATATTTTTTCACCCAATCTTGATGATACGTGATGGTAATGAAAAGTACACAAATCCCACTTGGCTCACCAAATTTTGTTTTGCTACGTTGAAGCCTTCGTTTACAGTAGCAGTTTTTATTTTCAGGTTTCACTCTGTTCTCTCCTATATAGATAGATGAATTTGGAACTCTAAATCCAACATGGTTTTTAGTAGCTCTTTGAAACTTGGCAAAATAAAAGAGTTCTCAGTTTCGTCTCTATGGTTTGTTTCCTTTTAAAGTAGCCCTAGGCACAGACTGTGGAAAGCACTTTCATTGAGATGGGTTGTCAAGCTTCTAAGAAATAACGAGTTTCCGAAATACCAGCAAATATTTTTCACACAATCTTGTTGATACTTGGTGGTAATGATCAGTACACAAATCCCACTTGGCTCACCAAATTTTGTTCTTCTAGGTTGAAGCGTTCGTATACAGTAGCAGTTTTTATATTTAGGTTTCGCTCTGTTCTCTCTTATATAGATAGATGAATTTGGAACACTAAATCCAACATGGTTTGTAGTAGCTCTTTGAAACTTGACAAAATAAAGGGGTTCTCAGATTTGTCTCTATGGTTTGTTTCCTCTTCAAGTAGCCCTAGGCACAGACTGTGGAAAAACACTTTCATTGAGAGGGGTTGCCAAGCTTCTAAGAAATAACGAGTTTCCGAAATACCAGCAAATATTTTTTCACCCAATTTTGATGATACTTGGTGGTAATGATCAGTACACAAATCCCACTTGGCTCACCAAATTTAGTTCTTCTAGGTTGAAGCGTTCGTGTACAGTAGCAGTTTTTATATTTAGGTTTCCCTATGTTCTCTCCTATACAGATAGATGAATTTGGAACTCTAAATCCAACATGGTTTGTAGTAGCTCTTTGAAACTTCACAAAATAAAGGAGTTCTCAGTTTTGTCTCTCTGGTTTGTTTCCTCTTCATGTAGCCCTATGAACAGACTGTGGAAAAGCACTTTCATTGAGATGAGTTGCCAAGCTTCTAAGAAATATCGAGTTTCCGAAATACCAGCAAATATTTTTTCACCCAAACTTGATGATACTTGGTGGTAATGATCAGCACACAAATCCCACTTGGCTAACCAATTTTTGTTCATCTAGGATGAAGCATTCGTGTACAGTTGCAGTTTTTATATTTAGGTTTCCCTCTGTTCTCTCCTATATAGATAGATGAATTTGGAACTCTAAATCCAACATGGTTTGTAGTAGCTCTTTGAAACTTGACAAAATAAAGGAGTTCTCAGTTTTGTCTCTATGGTTTGTTTCCTCTTAAAGTAGTCCTAGGCACAGACTGTGGAAAGCACTTTCATTGAGATTGGTTGCCAAGCTTCTAAGAAATAACGAGTTTCCGAAATACCAGCAAATATTTCTTCACCCAATCTTGATGATACTTGGTGGTAGTGATCAGTACACAAATCCCACTTGCCTCACCAAATTTTGTTCTTCTAGGTTGAAGCGTTCGTCTACAGTAGCAGTTTTATATTTAGGTTTCTCTCTGTTCTCTCCTATATAGATAGATGAATTTGGAACTCTAAATCCAACGTGGTTTGCAGTAGCTCTTTGAAACTTGACAAAATAAAGGAGTTCTCAGATTTGTCTCTATGGTTTGTTTCCTCTTCAAGTAGCCCTAGGCACAGACTGTGGAAAAGCACTTTCAATGAGAGAGTTTGCCAAGCTTCTAAGAAATAACGAGTTTCCGAAATACCAGCAAATATTTTTTCACCCAATCTTGATGATACTTGGTGGTAATGATTAGTATACAAATCCCACTTGGCTTACCAAATTTTGTTCTTCTAGGTTGAAGCGTTCGTCTACAGTAGCAGTTTTTATATTTAGGTTTCCCTCTGTTCTCTCCTATATAAATAGATGAATTTAGAACTCTAAATCCAACATGCTTTGTAGTAGCTCCTTGAAACTTGACAAGATAAAGGAGTTCTCAGTTTTGTCTCTATGGTTTGTTTCCTCTTCAAGTAGCCCTAGGCACAGACTGTGGAAAAGCAATTTCATTGAGAGGGGTTTCCAAGCTTCTAAGAAATAACGAGTTTCCGAAATACCAGCAAATATTTTTTCACCCAATCTTGATGATACTTGTTCTAATGATCAGTACACAAATCCCACTTGGCTCACCAAATTTTGTTCTTCTAGGTTGAAGCGTTCGTCTACAGTAGCAGTTTTTATATTTAGGTTTCCCACTGTTCTCTCCTATATAGATAGATGAATTTGGAACTCTAAATCCAACATGGTTTGTAGTAGCTCTTTGAAACTTGACAAAATAAAGGAGTTCTCAGTTTTGTCTCTATGGTTTGTTTCCTCTTCAAGTAGCCCTAGGCACAGACTGTGGAAAAACACTTTCATTGAGAGGGGTTGCCAAGCTTCTAAGAAATAACGAGTTTCCGAAATACCAGCAAATATTTTTTCACCCAATCTTGATGATACGTGATGGTAATGAAAAGTACACAAATCCCACTTGTCTCTCCAAATTTAGTTCTTCCAGGTTGAAGCGTTCGTGTACAGTAGCAGTTTTTATATTTAGGTTTCCCTCTGTTCTCTCCTATATAGATAGATGAATTTGGAACTCTAAATACAACATGCTTTGTAGTAGCTCCTTGAAACTTGACAAAATAAAGGAGTTCTCAGTTTTGTCTCTATGGTTTGTTTCCTCTTCAAGTAGCCCTAGGCACAGACTGTGGAAAAGCACTTTCATTGAGAGGGGTTGCCAAGCTTCTAAGAAATAACGAGTTTCCGAAATACCAGCAAATATTTTTTCACCCAATCTTGATGATCCTTGTTGCTAATGATCAGTACACAAATCCCACTTGGCTCTCCAAATTTAGTTCTTCCAGGTTGAAGCGTTCGTGTACAGTAGCAGTTTATATATTTAGGTTTCCCTCTGTTCTCTCCTATATAGATAGATGAATTTGGAACTCTAAATCCAACATGGTTTGTAGTAGCTCTTTGAAACTTGACAAAATAAAGGAGTTCTCAGTTTTGTCTCTATGGTTTGTTTCCTCTTCAAGTAGCCCTAGGCAGAGACTGTGGAAAAACACTTTCATTGAGAGGGGTTGCCAAGCTTCTAAGAAATAACAAGTTTCCGAAATACCAGCAAATATTTTTTCACCCAATCTTGATGATACGTGATGGTAATGAAAAGTACACAAATCCCACTTGGCTCACCAAATTTTGTTTTGCTACGTGTAAGCCTTCGTTTACAGTAGCAGTATTTATTTTCAGGTTTCACTCTGTTCTCTCCTATATAGATAGATGAATTTGGAACTCTAAATCCAACATGGTTTGTAGTAGCTCTTTGAAACTTGGCAAAATAAACGAGTTCTCAATTTTGTCTCTATGGTTTGTTTCCTTTTAAAGTAGCCCTAGACACAGACTGTGGAAAGCACTTTCATTGAGATGGGTTGTCAAGCTTCTAAGAAATAATGAGTTTCCGAAATACCAGCAAATATTTTTCACACAATCTTGTTGATACTTGGTGGTAATGATCAGTACACAAATCCCACTTGGCTCACCAAATTTTGTTCTTCTAGGTTGAAGCGTTCGTCTACAGTAGCAGTTTTTATATTTAGGTATCCCTATGTTCTCTCCTATACAGATAGATGAATTTGGAACTCTAAATCCAACATGGTTTGTAGTAGCTCTTTGAAACTTCACAAAATAAAGGAGTTCTCAGTTTTGTCTCTCTGGTTTGTTTCCTCTTCATGTAGCCCTATGAACAGACTGTGGAAAAGCACTTTCATTGAGATGAGTTGCCAAGCTTCTAAGAAATATCGAGTTTCCGAAATACCAGCAAATATTTTTTCACCCAAACTTGATGATACTTGGTGGTAATGATCAGCACACAAATCCCACTTGGCTAACCAATTTTTGTTCATCTAGGATGAAGCATTCGTGTACAGTTGCAGTTTTTATATTTAGGTTTCCCTCTGTTCTCTCCTATATAGATAGATGAATTTGGAACTCTAAATCCAACATGGTTTGTAGTAGCTCTTTGAAACTTGACAAAATAAAGGAGTTCTCAGTTTTGTCTCTATGGTTTGTTTCCTCTTAAAGTAGTCCTAGGCACAGCCTGTGGAAAGCACTTTCATTGAGATTGGTTGCCAAGCTTCTAAGAAATAACGAGTTTCCGAAATACCAGCAAATATTTCTTCACCCAATCTTGATGATACTTGGTGGTAGTGATCAGTACACAAATCCCACTTGCCTCACCAAATTTTGTTCTTCTAGGTTGAAGCGTTCGTCTACAGTAGCAGTTTTATATTTAGGTTTCTCTCTGTTCTCTCCTATATAGATAGATGAATTTGGAACTCTAAATCCAACGTGGTTTGCAGTAGCTCTTTGAAACTTGACAAAATAAAGGAGTTCTCAGATTTGTCTCTATGGTTTGTTTCCTCTTCAAGTAGCCCTAGGCACAGACTGTGGAAAAGCACTTTCAATGAGAGAGTTTGCCAAGCTTCTAAGAAATAACGAGTTTCCGAAATACCAGCAAATATTTTTTCACCCAATCTTGATGATACTTGGTGGTAATGATTAGTATACAAATCCCACTTGGCTTACCAAATTTTGTTCTTCTAGGTTGAAGCGTTCGTCTACAGTAGCAGTTTTTATATTTAGGTTTCCCTCTGTTCTCTCCTATATAAATAGATGAATTTAGAACTCTAAATCCAACATGTTTTGTAGTAGCTCCTTGAAACTTGACAAGATAAAGGAGTTCTCAGTTTTGTCTCTATGGTTTGTTTCCTCTTCAAGTAGCCCTAGGCACAGACTGTGGAAAAGCAATTTCATTGAGAGGGGTTTCCAAGCTTCTAAGAAATAACTAGTTTCCGAAATACCAGCAAATATTTTTTCACCCAATCTTGATGATACTTGTTGCTAATGATCAGTACACAAATCCCACTTGGCACACCAAATTTTGTTCTTCTAGGTTGAAGCGTTCGTCTACAGTAGCAGTTTTTATATTTAGGTTTCCCTCTGTTCTCTCCTATATAGATAGATGAATTTGGAACTCTAAATCCAACATGGTTTGTAGTAGCTCTTTGAAACTTGACAAAATAAAGGAGTTCTCAGTTTTGTCTCTATGGTTTGTTTCCTCTTCAAGTAGCCCTAGGCACAGACTGTGGAAAAACACTTTCATTGAGAGGGGTTGCCAAGCTTCTAAGAAATAACGAGTTTCCGAAATACCAGCAAATATTTTTTCACCCAATCTTGATGATACGTGATGGTAATGAAAAGTACACAAATCCCACTTGTCTCTCCAAATTTAGTTCTTCCAGGTTGAAGCGTTCGTGTACAGTAGCAGTTTTTATATTTAGGTTTCCCTCTGTTCTCTCCTATATAGAGAGATGAATTTGGAACTCTAAATCCAACATGGTTTGTAGTAGCTCTTTGAAACTTGACAAAATAAAGGAGTTCTCAGTTTTGTCTCTATGGTTTGTTTCCTCTTCAAGTAGCCCTAGGCACAGACTTGGAAAAACACTTTCATTGAGAGGGGTTGCCAAGCTTCTAAGAAATAACGAGTTTCCTGAATACCAGCAAATATTTTTTCACCCAATCTTGATGATACGTGATGGTAATGAAAAGTACACAAATCCCACTTGGCTCACCAAATTTTGTTTTGCTACGTTGAAGCCTTCGTTTACAGTAGCAGTTTTTATTTTCAGGTTTCACTCTGTTCTCTCCTATATAGATAGATGAATTTGTAACTCTAAATCCAACATGGTTTTTAGTAGCTCTTTGAAACTTGGCAAAATAAAGGAGTTCTCAGTTTCGTCTCTATGGTTTGTTTCCTTTTAAAGTAGCCCTAGGCACAGACTGTGGAAAGCACTTTCATTGAGATGGGTTGTCAAGCTTCTAAGAAATAACGAGTTTCCCAAATACCAGCAAATATTTTTCACACAATCTTGTTGATACTTGGTGGTAATGATCAGTACACAAATCCCACTTGGCTCACCAAATTTTGTTCTTCTAGGTTGAAGCGTTCGTATACAGTAGCAGTTTTTATATTTAGGTTTCGCTCTGTTCTCTCTTATATAGATAGATGAATTTGGAACACTAAATCCAACATGGTTTGTAGTAGCTCTTTGAAACTTGACAAAATAAAGGGGTTCTAAGATTTGTCTCTATGGTTTGTTTCCTCTTCAAGTAGCCCTAGGCACAGACTGTGGAAAAACACTTTCATTGAGAGGGGTTGCCAAGCTTCTAAGAAATAACGAGTTTCCGAAATACCAGCAAATATTTTTTCACCCAATTTTGATGATACTTGGTGGTAATGATCAGTACACAAATCCCACTTGGCTCACCAAATTTAGTTCTTCTAGGTTGAAGCGTTCGTGTACAGTAGCAGTTTTTATATTTAGGTTTCCCTATGTTCTCTCCTATACAGATAGATGAATTTGGAACTCTAAATCCAACATGGTTTATAGTAGCTCTTTGAAACTTCACAAAATAAAGGAGTTCTCAGTTTTGTCTCTCTGGTTTGTTTCCTCTTCATGTAGCCCTATGAACAGACTGTGGAAAAGCACTTTCATTGAGATGAGTTGCCAAGCTTCTAAGAAATATCGAGTTTCCGAAATACCAGCAAATATTTTTTCACCCAAACTTGATGATACTTGGTGGTAATGATCAGCACACAAATCCCACTTGGCTAACCAATTTTTGTTCATCTAGGATGAAGCATTCGTGTACAGTTGCAGTTTTTATATTTAGGTTTCCCTCTGTTCTCTCCTATATAGATAGATGAATTTGGAACTCTAAATCCAACATGGTTTGTAGTAGCTCTTTGAAACTTGACAAAATAAAGGAGTTCTCAGTTTTGTCTCTATGGTTTGTTTCCTCTTAAAGTAGTCCTAGGCACAGACTGTGGAAAGCACTTTCATTGAGATTGGTTGCCAAGCTTCTAAGAAATAACGAGTTTCCGAAATACCAGCAAATATTTCTTCACCCAATCTTGATGATACTTGGTGGTAGTGATCAGTACACAAATCCCACTTGCCTCACCAAATTTTGTTCTTCTAGGTTGAAGCGTTCGTCTACAGTAGCAGTTTTATATTTAGGTTTCTCTCTGTTCTCTCCTATATAGATAGATGAATTTGGAACTCTAAATCCAACGTGGTTTGCAGTAGCTCTTTGAAACTTGACAAAATAAAGGAGTTCTCAGATTTGTCTCTATGGTTTGTTTCCTCTTCAAGTAGCCCTAGGCACAGACTGTGGAAAAGCACTTTCAATGAGAGAGTTTGCCAAGCTTCTAAGAAATAACGAGTTTCCGAAATACCAGCAAATATTTTTTCACCCAATCTTGATGATACTTGGTGGTAATGATTAGTATACAAATCCCACTTGGCTTACCAAATTTTGTTCTTCTAGGTTGAAGCGTTCGTCTACAGTAGCAGTTTTTATATTTAGGTTTCCCTCTGTTCTCTCCTATATAAATAGATGAATTTAGAACTCTAAATCCAACATGCTTTGTAGTAGCTCCTTGAAACTTGACAAGATAAAGGAGTTCTCAGTTTTGTCTCTATGGTTTGTTTCCTCTTCAAGTAGCCCTAGGCACAGACTGTGGAAAAGCAATTTCATTGAGAGGGGTTTCCAAGCTTCTAAGAAATAACGAGTTTCCGAAATACCAGCAAATATTTTTTCACCCAATCTTGATGATACTTGTTGCTAATGATCAGTACACAAATCCCACTTGGCTCACCAAATTTTGTTCTTCTAGGTTGAAGCGTTCGTCTACAGTAGCAGTTTTTATATTTAGGTTTCCCTCTGTTCTCTCCTATATAGATAGATGAATTTGGAACTCTAAATCCAACATGGTTTGTAGTAGCTCTTTGAAACTTGACAAAATAAAGGAGTTCTCAGTTTTGTCTCTATGGTTTGTTTCCTCTTCAAGTAGCCCTAGGCACAGACTGTGGAAAAACACTTTCATTGAGAGGGGTTGCCAAGCTTCTAAGAAATAACGAGTTTCCGAAATACCAGCAAATATTTTTTCACCCAATCTTGATGATACGTGATGGTAATGAAAAGTACACAAATCCCACTTGTCTCTCCAAATTTAGTTCTTCCACTTTGAAACGTTCGTGTACAGTAGCAGTTTTTATATTTAGGTTTCCCTCTGTTCTCTCCTATATAGATAGATGAATTTGGAACTCTAAATTCAACATGCTTTGTAGTAGCTCCATTAAACTTGACAAAATAAAGGAGTTCTCAGTTTTGTCTCTATGGTTTGTTTCCTCTTCAAGTAGCCCTAGGCACAGACTGTGGAAAAGCACTTTCATTGAGAGGGGTTGCCAAGCTTCTAAGAAATAACGAGTTTCCGAAATACCAGCAAATATTTTTTCACCCAATCTTGATGATCCTTGTTGCTAATGATCAGTACACAAATCCCACTTGGCTCTCCAAATTTAGTTCTTCCAGGTTGAAGCGTTCGTGTACAGTAGCAGTTTTTATATTTAGGTTTCCCTCTGTTCTCTCCTATATAGATAGATGAATTTGGAACTCTAAATCCAACATGGTTTGTAGTAGCTCTTTGAAACTTGACAAAATAAAGGAGTTCTCAGTTTTGTCTCTATGGTTTGTTTCCTCTTCAAGTAGCCCTAGGCAGAGACTGTGGAAAAACACTTTCATTGAGAGGGGTTGCCAAGCTTCTAAGAAATAACAAGTTTCCGAAATACCAGCAAATATTTTTTCACCCAATCTTGATGATACGTGATGGTAATGAAAAGTACACAAATCCCACTTGGCTCACCAAATTTTGTTTTGCTACGTGTAAGCCTTCGTTTACAGTAGCAGTATTTATTTTCAGGTTTCACTCTGTTCTCTCCTATATAGATAGATGTATTTGGAACTCTAAATCCAACATGGTTTGTAGTAGCTCTTTGAAACTTGGCAAAATAAACGAGTTCTCAATTTTGTCTCTATGGTTTGTTTCCTTTTAAAGTAGCCCTAGACACAGACTGTGGAAAGCACTTTCATTGAGATGGGTTGTCAAGCTTCTAAGAAATAATGAGTTTCCGAAATACCAGCAAATATTTTTCACACAATCTTGTTGATACTTGGTGGTAATTATCAGTACACAAATTCCACTTGGCTCACCAAATTTTGTTCTTCTAGGTTGAAGCGTTCGTCTACAGTAGCAGTTTTTATATTTAGGTTTCTCTCTGTTCTCTCCTATATAGATAGATGAATTTGGAACTCTAAATACAACATGCTTTGTAGTAGCTCCTTGAAACTTGACAAAATAAAGGAGTTCTCAGATTTGTCTCTATGGTTTGTTTCCTCTTCAAGTAGCCCTAGGCACAGACTGTGGAAAAGCACTTTCATTGAGAGGGGTTGCCAAGCTTCTAAGAAATAACGAGTTTCCGAAATACCAGCAAATATTTTTTCACCCAATCTTGATGATACTTGTTGCTAATGATCAGTACACAAATGCCACTTGGCTCTCCAAATTTAGTTCTTCCAGGTTGAAGCGTACGTGTACAGTAGCAGTTTTTATATTTAGGTTTCCCTCTGTTCTCTCCTATATAGAGAGATGAATTTGGAACTCTAAATCCAACATGGTTTGTAGTAGCTCTTTGAAACTTGACAAAATAAAGGAGTTCTCAGTTTTGTCTCTATGGTTTGTTTCCTCTTC